>NW_025536000.1:0-72348 GCF_020615455.1 Coregonus clupeaformis | reverse complement strand
TCTACTAGTGAACATTACTGTTAGTCCAGTCCATGGTTTCATTATACTGATAACTACTGTAGTGTAGTCTACTAGTGAACATTACTGGTAATCCAGTCCATGTTTTCATTACACTGATAACGGATGGACTAAGGACTCCATTCCATGTTTTATTTATGCACTAGTTGGTCTACAGAGTTAGTGAACAACAATGCACAGTATCTATGTATCCCCACAATGCTTCATGAGCTATAAAGGCTATGTAGTTGTGAATATCTACCTTTTTCCCAGTAAAAATATCAACATAAACTGTAAAAAGAATGTAGAAAGTAAACATGTACATCAATATTTACAGAGGGATTGTTCACATCGATACACTTTGATTCAGTAAAGGATATTCAATGACACTGTACCAGAGAAGACTGGTGTGAGGAGCTATAGGAGGATGGACTCATTGTAATGAATGGAATGGTATCAAACACATCAAACGTATGGAAACCACATGTTTGACTCCATTCCATGAATTCCATTCCAGCCATTGCAATGAGACCATCCTCCTATAGCTCATCCCACCAGCCTCCTCTGCACTGTACAGTTCTATGAAAATATACCATGACGCGGGAGGGCTTCAGAGGTGTAAAGCAGAGGACTTTAAAATATATATATTTTGAGATGATGGGCTTAAAATGTAACTTGTCAACTGTTATTTATCCATGTACAATTAAAATTGGTTCAGAACAGGGGCAGCACAGCTGGCCTTTAAATGTACACTGAGATAATTGATCATTTGCATGTCAATCTCTCTGGCTCAAAGTGGAGGAGAGATTGACTTTTTGTAAGAAGTATTAACATGTTGAAATGCACCGAGCTGTCTGTTCAAACTAAAAATCGCAGCCCCTCCACCCCCAAACGACTTCCCGTGGCTATGGTCTCTGCACATCTGAAAGCGTCCCTTCACTCCTTTGATTTCTGCTGTCTCTGCTATAACGTCTCAGGACCCATCAGCTCTACAAAGTCCTCTGTCGCCACCTAGAGGAACAAATGAGTGATTACAACTATCACAGGAACGCCAAAAAGTTTATACGAATCCTGTATAATGTTTTGTTTGTATTTTCACTGCATTCCCACATTATCAAATCAAGACAGCAGGAGGAATGGTAAGTTAATATTTGTATTATGAAAGTCAGGTGTTAGATTCTTTGGGAGTCGATTCTTATTCAACTCAACGAAACTTGCTTATAATAAAGAGCCGATTTTTCAACTTCTTTCTAATAAATGACAAGTACAATAATCTAGTACCCCGCTAGGCCCACTACCATAATGGCTGAGTGCGCACAAGGAAGACCACGAAACGTCTTCTCTTTTACACAGCTACCTGACGCTGAGATTTAAGATATTTAGCAGATATATTCATATATTTATCCTAAAATAAGAGATGCTTATGAGGAAAGAAATAATTGTGTGTATTGTATACATACAGTGTATTTCTTCCAAACTTTGATAGGCGGTCATAGGCCTAATTGATTCCCGTTACATTTTTACAGTTGTTGTGTCCGAATATCCATCCTTGCGTTCTAAATAGTATGCATTTTAGGTATGCGAAAATATCAAGTTTTATATGTGAAATTTGGAAAATGGACTAAGCTTTAAATGCCAGGATGTTATACTAATTTCAGCTATAATTCGCTGCACACTGTTGAGGAAGTACGCACTGTACCCAAATGAACCGTGAGTCTAGTATGTTGATATTTGTTGCTTACTGCATACATTTTTGCATACATTTTTAGTAAACTGTACGTTTCTAAATAGTATATAGTACGATTAGTAATACACATTATGTCGTTTTAGTAAGTAGTAAGCAATACAGATTTCGGATACGACCTATGACTCCCAGCCAACCTTAACAAAATGGATTCATAAAAACTTAGCCACTTTGGTTTTGCGTTGGGCCATAGATATATACAGCAGAGGCAGCTCTATTGATGCTATCTCCTTTTAAAGTAGTACACTGGCTGATCCCTCCCGATGACCCGACTGGACACAACAGGGTCACCAGAAAGAATAAGCCAATGAAGGTGGAAGCCCCACCCACTTGACTACGTTAAAATGGTGGAACCGCAGCTCATGCTATTACAGCCTTTTGGCCACTAGAGGCCTCTATCATTCTCTATGGATGGGGCAGGTTGGGACTAGCCGGGATACAGTTTATGTCAGAATTGACCAGGATACTTTTCCTAGCAGGTTAGGAGAAATACTCCGCAGGTTAGTATAATTAACGTAGTAGGTTGGGAAAATTAGGTTCAAGTTAAGTAAAGGGTTAGGGTTAACTAAAATGCAAAAATAAAATTTGATATAAACTGTATACCGTCTAGCCAATACCAGGTTGGGAAGGATTGGTGTCCCACCTAGGGATAATACAATTTCCTAAAGAGGACTGACACGAAAAAGACAACTAAATAACATAATTACATATTCACTATGTAATTATGCTACATTGCTTTTTATTTTATTTTTTATAACAATAATAATTAAAACAAAAAAACATTCAGCCTTTACTGCTTTCCAGAGTTGCATTCTGTACCAAATGCTTTACAGGATGCCATTATAATGTCAATTTAAATCCCCAGCACAGCAGGCCAACAATAGGCCTAATCTGCTTTTGTGTTTAAACGTTTTAATATAATGGTATTTACTCTTCTTATTTACAGATTGATATGGGACCAGACCAGTCTTCTTCAGGATTGTGAGACCTCTCTGAGAGTTATAATGAGTTATCATCAGGGGGCTGAGGGTGGAGCCATCCCTAAAGAAAAAAAGAAGGATGGGTCACCAAACAAGGATCTTGATGAGACCAGGGACCCTGATATGAGGTGTGTCTGTGTGTGGTGTGTGTGTGTCCGTCCATTGGAGCGCGTTGCACTTCTAATGTTGACATCTGATGTAGTTATCAGGATAACTGTTTATTATAGTAATTATTAGGATAACTGTTTATTATAGTAATTATCAGGATAACTGTGTATTATAGTTATACTTTTGGCCAAGGGGGATGAATACCTTTGCAAGGCACTTTTGTTTTTGGGATTATAGCACTGCAATCATTTACCTGTTTGAATATACTGATTTGTTTTACAAGGACTCTCATTCATATAAACATACTGAAAGAGGTGTATTGCTTGTCTTTGTCAAGGATTCAAAATGTTAAGAGTTTACCTCTGATTTCATTAAAAAATCTCAGCATTATTTTATTGTAGAAAAATGCATGTAACATCTGCAAAAAATCTAATGATACAGTTCAACATTTATCATTTAGACTTTTACATTTATTGACACAAAGTTAATTTGAATTCATTCCCTCTTATCATAAACACATTGAATATAATGAATATTGATTGGGTCTCTGTACCTCCTTGAAAGCGTCCCTTCACTTCTTCACTCCTATCATGTTTGCTTTCACTGCCAACATTTTAGGACCAATGGTTTATATATACACTAGATGACTAAAAAAGGGGATGACTCCATCTCGCCATTGTAAAAAATATTTTGGAAGCTAGAGAATGCATGTATTAATGTCTACATTTGTTTTTGCCACGTTTGTTCTATTTCATACACTTTTAAATGATATGTGAGATAAAAATAAGCATAAATATAAAAACATTTTCCTTAAAGTATAATTTTATAGAAAATACTAATGTTACTATCCCCACTACAACAAAAATACTAAAATGCATTACATTTTGTCCTTGAAACATTTAATTGCAATAATGTAGAATCCATTCATTCCTCTGGAGGACCTGTCAATATGGCCGTCCGGTGGCTTCAAACCATCTCATTGGCAAATACATGGCATTTGCAATCCAGGGTTTATATAGATCATTGCTTCGGACCCATCAGCGCAACAAAGTCCTCTGCTGCCACCTGGAGGAACAAAGGAGTGATTACAGCTGTCACAGGGATGACAGAAAGCACATACGAATGTGTAGGCTATGATATAGTCTGATCTATGGTTGTTTTGTATTTTAACTGGAAGTCGTTTGTTCTGAATTGTTTTGTATAATAAGGTCTATAACATCATGAATATAATTGATGCTGGCCAGCCTGAACCTGTTTCCTGACTGACGCAGTCACAGACGAAATTGAAAGTAAAAATTTCGTTTCCACCATTTTATTATTGCTCTATCAATGTCTATGCGTCATGCTAGGCTACTCGAAATGCAGCAGGAAAGTGGTAAGTCAACATGTTTTATAAAAGTGTCAAGTGACGATATTTTTATGATTGGCAGATAGGATAATTGTTATCCAAACTAGGCGAAACTTTAGAACTCATAACGTCGTTGCAATTCCTCAGGTAGGACTTGAACACGTAACAATCAAATGGCCCTTGGAACATACAGTATCTTGCATAATGGCGGGGCGGATTGCACACAAGGAAGTATACGAAAATGATTTTACACAACATCAAACCTAAGCCTGTTATTTGTACTTACCATACATGAGACGTGTTAAAATGTATACGATTAAATAAGTACTTGGCATTGGCAACTGCTATTTTACCCCGTTTGAGACGCAGTACAAGTAAACTAGCTGGCGGCGTTCCAGGTCATATTTTTTGCAGTTGCGCTGCTAGTCTTAGAAGATTGGTATGTCACATGAACGTGTGTCATGAGATGGTAAACTCTTATCCAGGCGTTGTGACCAATGTTCACTCGGGCGCGCAGTAGCCCCGAGACTGCCGCGCCGAAGAAATACGTATCAGTTCACCGAGAGAAGCACGAGATTGAACTACACTCAACTTTCTAGAGTTTTCCCTGTTAGTTAACACTATCAACGTTTCCCTTTACTGTGCCAATTGTGATCGAATCAACGCAATATTAGCCACTTTCAATTCAATAAAACGAACTATGCAAGACATAGAATGAACTATTCCACCAATGCTCCTTATAGGACACACCACTGCACTCTATACTCCTCTGTAAACTGGTCGTCTCTGTGTACCAGTCGCAAGACCCACTGGTTGATGCTTATTTATTAAACCCTCTTAGGCCTCACTCCCCCCTATCTGAGATACCTACTGCAGCCCTCATGTCAAAGTCGCGTTAATTCAAATCTGGTATCAGGAACAAAAGAGGTCAACACGACTTCTAAGGTATACTAGTTATTTTAATTAATGCAAAAACCTTCAATGGTAAATATGTTTCGTATATACGGGCTCTCTGAGATGTCTCGCAGAACACCCCAGACAACTAACACATTGTTTCAGAAACAATACCCAAATACTCTGACAGAGGGAATTTCCCACTTATCTGCTGGCCAACCAGAGCAAAGACTTGAGCGTGGTTCAAACTCTCCCAGCCAATCCGTTAGCTCAGGGGCTGGTCTCATCTCCTCGGCGCCATTTGTTGCACACTTCAGCCAGGCACAAGATTATCATAACAACCTATCATAGTGAGAAGAGCCAGCTCCCTTAGACATCATTCCTATGTCCAAGGAAGGCTCATAGATCACAAATAACTATTATAGTCTAGCATTTGAAGACACAATCCTTATCTTATTTTTACCCCCTAAAACAGCTCTTCACATCAATCACAGCCTTGCCAGGTGTCACAGCCTACATTAGCCCAGTCAAGAATGCATTCTTTCTAAGTTAGTCATCCCATCAATTTAGGAGAATAATAAATCCCCAATAGTCCCCCTTTTCACACCTAATAAGGTGTGATTCAAAAAATAAGAAAACACAGATTGTCATTCATTATAATACAATACAAACAAAAAATCACACTTTTATTAATAGGCCATAATGATACTAAAAAATTCAAACCCTCAGTCCATCTACACCCCACTTGCAAATTGTTACCAGTCACCAAGGAACTTCAAACCATCACATAAGAAAAGACAAACATTCACATTCGCATAAAACACAGGATTAATAGAACACAAAACATAAGACTATTAAAACATAAAACACAAACAGAGAAGTATATTTTGGCCCCCTTTAGACACCCTCTAGTGTCACTCCACCAAGCCTGGTAGGTCATATCCTCCATTCCTAGGTTGGAGTCCAGGATTGGGCCTTATCTCACCATCTGTGGGAAATCACCTTCTCCATCTCCTTTCTCACCAAACCTCAGACACAGGAAATAAGACAACATCCACAAAGAACAAGTATACCCATAGAAGCTATAACTTCACCCAGAATAGTTACAACAATAGTTTTCCATTTACCAAATATGTTATCAAACCAACCATTTATGGAGCTATCAATATCAGATCTCTCAGCCAGTTTGTTCGTCAGTGTAGTTACTCCCCTGAAGCTCTTTTGTCACTGACCCGTCCGGTGCTATATTGTTTGAGGATGAAAATACAGCACATAGATCCAAACAGAACACAAACTCCGCCCCTCTCAGCCAAAAGCATATCTAAAGCTATTCTAGTCTGCCTTGTCATTAAGATAGTTGCCGCTGTCTGCTCATCTAATCCCTTTATTGCATCACAAGTGTGGTTTATAAATCTTTGCTGGTTATAGTAAATATAATTTATCCAATCTACGTTTTTATTAATTGTTGACCACCAAAAAATACTTGATTCAAACTCAACTGCGATCTGATTCCTAGCTTTGAATTGTTCTGAAACCTCTCGAGGTACTCCTATCCCCATCACAGGATCCTTTCATCAAAGGATCCCGGAGGAGGTCCTACTTTCTACGTGACAACTCACCAGTCTCTGACACGTTTGATTGTTTGCGTATGTAGGTGAGTTCACAATCAGTTATCACCACACAACCATCAGATGTCAGCACGGGCCTGGTTTTAGTTCCTACAATCCTCTGGCTGCAACAAAGAGGAGAGATTAGTCATGGTCTCTTTCAGTTGTGATATTCTCTGTGTAGGAGCAGAGCTAAGATGCCCTACTCTGTATCCTATCTTACTAGTCCTAGAAAAACAATTAGAATCCCCTGAGACTTCAAACGTAGGCAACCTAGGTCGGAATGACTTTGTTATCGGGGGAAACAGATAGTGCAAGTTACCATAAGACTCTTTCACCACATTCCCAGGTGGCTTGCATGGAGGATAAACCTGACAGAGAGTCAAAGCCTGTCAAGGGGAACGGAGTAGTTGTTAACCTTGGTTTGGCTGTCCCACAGGCATAACAGTCCTCTTTAGACATAGTTCTTGCCGTATACTAAATCCATTCCAACCACCGGTCAAGATTCCTATACCCCGTCTTCACCTGTCCTACTTTCTTCAGGTCTATAGGTTGCACTGTCTCACTACCTCCCTCAGAGAGGTTTACTCTATAGGGTGCCCCAGTTGAAGAGGTTATCTCACTTGTCAGGTCTGTAACCTGTTTTTGCGTACTTCAGATTTTCAGACAGTACCTACCCTTCTATGGGTCGCACTGCCATTTCTGGTAATTCCCTACCTTCACAACACTACACCTGTCCCCAAACTGTGTATGGAGATTTACATATCCCCCACGCTCTCGACATGAACAACTACATAGTCCCAGGATGTACACGGCGACACACATACAGTGATGTCCTCCCCTAAAGTCCCTAATCTTCCCCTTTCCCTACGTCTAGCTGTCTCCTATGCCTTCATAGACTGTGCTCATGTATTATTTTATCAACTTGTTTTAGGTTAACTACTACTTTTGGCTGATCAGAAGGGTTTGAGTGTGTTAGGAATATGGCCCCCACAATCAGACAGCTACCTACCGTCAGGAGACCTGTGAATCCCCACCCCTTGCCCTGAGAACATGTCAGACGCCAACCCATTACTTCACCTTCTACCAAACTCACACAGGGATGATCAGACAGGGTAAGGGAATCTTCGTTAAGGAGCCAACCCCCGAGCCCTAATGGTGATCGGATCTTTCTCCTAACTCTGTGTTTGTTCATCAGGTGTAACTGGGTTTACCTTTTTTGCAGTGTGTGACATGCACCCATATGGATCTAATAGGACTTGATAGGGCCCTTCCCCAACAGGCCTGCTTCCAGTTTTTCTTCTTTTAGGGACTGGATCCACACCCAGTCTCCTGGTGTGATAGAGTGGGTCACCTTCTCCTTTAGTTCACCTGTGGGGCACAAAACCTCTGACATACGGGTGTGGTTAATAAACTATCTTCACACATACATGTTCAGCTCTCAATTTCTATTGTTGTTTTTTATTTTTATTTAATCCTATCATTATTATTTAATCCTATCACTCCCCCTTTTTGACACCTGATTTGCCCATGTGTCAATATTACCACCTTTCTAAACCATTCCTTATGTAATTTATCATCCAATTGCCATGCCTTTCATTTTTGGGATTATCTTTTGCTTCTTTATTGCTCCTCCCACTTCCTTTGTCTTTTATGGCAGCTAAATGCAACTTTCATCCAGTTCAGAATCAATTAGTAATCCAATCAATCAATCTCTTATCTTGTAAAAACACTTATGTTTAGTTCAAACTCTGTTCTACCCAGGCTCTCCCGGGCTTGACTTGAAGACTAATTGTTGGACATGACAAGTCTATTTCTTAGGTCACTTAAGTCTTCTGTCTAGCAACAAAGAATAAAAATCTTCATGTTCATGATTAACCCAGTTATATCTAATAGCCCACCAAAAAACCTCATCATCTGTAAATCACTACCAATGTCATATCCCTCTTTACTCTCTACCATTTGGATAACATCCCTGATGTATGTATGCCTCCTTAGAGTTCCAAATTACTTTACCATGGGCTACCATTGCCTTCCCATAGATAAGATCACTTAATTTACCCGTATGCAGTACATAATGGAGTATGCAAACTTTACAGCACTTTATCATTACCAATAAGCTCATCATTAGTTTTTTGTTTTAACGGTTTTGGCGCTTCAAATATAGCAGTTTTCCTGGATGAGTTTAACATTCGCCCCTCCTGTGTTATAGTGTGTCCTAGGTAAATGACCTCGCTCTACCAAAGTTGAAGTTTCTTTTTGCTCACTTTGTGTCCCTGTTCTGCCAGGAAGGTTAACAATTGGATTGTATCCCTCTTACATCCCTCCTGAGTGGGATTAGCCAATAGAATATCATCTACATAAACTAACATTTGCTTCCTTCCCTAGGTTCAAACTTTCCCAAATTTTTAGTTATAGCCTGGGCTAAGATTGTAAGACTTTCCGAGTAGCCTTGAGGCATCCTGGCCTAAGTCCATTTCCTTCCCTGAAAAGTAAAGCCAAACCACCCCTGACTATCCGGATGAACTTGGATACTAAAGAAAGCATTAGCTAAATCTATCACTGTAAAATAGGAGTTCTCTGGTTTCAATTGGTTCAGCAATGTATTTCAGCAATGATATTTCTATTAACCCCCTGCAAGTCCATGACCATCCTCCAGTCGGCGCTAGGTGCCTCCTTTCTAACAGGAAATATTGGAGAGTTTCATTGTACCTAATCTCCAGGAATTATCACCCCTCCCTTAAGTAAATGCTCAAATGTAGGTGTTATCCCTTTTATTGCTTCTGGTTTCATAGTATATTGCTTTTGGTATGGTCTATTATCGAATCGAGGAATCACTTGTACTGGAGCTACCCCCTTAATTAGTCCTACATCTGTTATCCTTGTGACCATAATTTGAACGGAATTGCTTCTAACTCAGCCTCCTGTTCCTGAGTTAAGAAAATCTCTTCTGTCATCCGTTAAAACTTATCTCCAGATGGACACTGGGCTGGGTTTTTGCTCTCCAATTTAACTTTCTTCTATATCTCCCAGTGGAGTGGCCATACTGATCCCCATTTGGTGTATTCTGCCAGTCAGTAATGTTTTTCCCCTGTTTTATCCATTTACCTAGTGATAACCATTCCTCTGAATGTTCTTTCACTAGGGCAACATGGGGGCTCCACCTTTCTCTGTACAGCCTCTGGCTCTGTGAACCCATTTTAACCCAATTTGAAAAAACAACAATCACAAATAGCCAGGCCTCACTCAATTTGATAGCTCACTTTTATGACCTAAATACTGCCTAACTGAGATGAGCTAATCTCTTTCTCCTAGTTATAATCTAAAGATGGTAGTACACACAAAACATGATAGATATTCCCAATCTTAACCCATCAATAATTGTTTGTATCATTCTAATTCCTCATATCTAATCCATTAAACCACTCAAAATTCCTCGAGTATACAATGATTATTTAATTGATTACCCTAACTCTGCTACATGTGATCTCATCTCAAATGATCCATTTATCAATTATTTATTCAACCCCCTAGGAAAACCTGTCTTCCCTTCTATTGTTCCTGTCCTCCCTGTAAATGTCATATTTGAGTTTTTAGCCAATACAATCACGGTTACATCAAATGTTCCCTCATTTAATGGTATTTTCTTCCTAATATAACTTCCCTAAATGAGATTAAATCCCCTGCCTTCCTCTACTATCCTTATATCATTACTGGATCAATGATAATAAATGTAATAACTATCAATAATACTTGTAATAACTATTTCATATTAAATTGTGTCTTTTTTTCTGATAATGTTATAATTGTAGCCTATTCCATCACTTTAATTTAAAATATAAGTTTATGTAACAAATCCATAACCCACCACAGGCTGGCGCTATTCCCCAGCACAACAGCCAATGCATACTTTCATCCTAACCAAAATAAATTATCGTTTTAAAATCGTCCAATTATTCTGTACTTTTCCCGCTAACCCATTTCAGTTCGCTATTCAATTTATTTAACTGTTCTCTCTGATTAGGCCCTAATTAATAAAACAAATACTTGCTATCGTTTATCAGCATACGTTTAATGATGTTCCTACCATCTGAACTATACTGTCTCTCACCCTCCCCTTGCTCCTTCGGGGAGAGCGCATGGTAACCTTATAACATATTTTCATAGACTTTTCTAGAATACTTCTATTTAAGCTATCTAATTCAATCTTTCACATTTCTCTATCCACATAGTAATCTAGGTATATAGCCCCACAGCGAAAGCTTTGTCTACTGTCCCTACCTGTGTTCGAACCAGGGACATCGCCAGTCACTCCACACCATCTGTGATGCTCTCAAAGTAACTACTCCCAGCTCATAGAGTAAGTGACGTCACCAAATGAAAATCCCAGTAGCTTTCACCTCAGCAAAAAAACTCTCTCTCCTTTTGATTCCCTATTGTATGATTTAGTTTTTCTATTTAACCCATAAACACGCTACAAATAGTCCATTCAACATTACCAAACCAAATACTCCATCGTACCCATTCAATCAACACATCAGCCGTGGAATTTACACTCATAAATGCAGATTGTTACTCCATGCCTTGAAATGATAAATAGATTTCCACCAATAGTACTATTAATGATCTCATCTTACCCTCTGACACAAAATGAAGTTCCCTCACTGTACTATGTTAGCTCTACCATGATAATTAGTTCGATTTAACCCTCTATTTGCTTTGTACTATATTATACATTACGTCTAAAACAACATTACTTATGGTCAGTTTATTCCGCCATCATATTATCCAACAACGCCACAATCTTAAACTCATATGGGGCGGCTGGCAGTTTAGTGACCAATAGCGCCGTGCCAACAACCGAGAGGTCGCGGTTCCAATCCCCGAGCCGACCAGGCGAAAAATCTGCCGATGTGCTCTCGAGCAAGGCACTCAACCCCAATTGCTCCCATAAATCGCTCTAGACAAGAGCGTCTGCCAAATTACCAAAAAACGCAAATGTAAATATTCTCTACTTTCTCACCCAACGCACGTCTACGCTCGGTGAGCAAGTTTAGAACACTCTCTCGTCAGATACCCACATGCGTTCCCAGCCATCTCCCAGTCTTTTCATGGCTCCAAAAGCCACACTTTCGCTCTCTCCAGCCCCTCCCCTCGCAACTCTACCTTTTTGAGGAGCTGTGAGGAGCTGCTTCTCGTCCCAGCGCGCCTCCAATATTCCGCCGTTACTCAAAGTACTCCAGTCCATTTATTTAAATCAAATAATTCCCACCTAATTAGTTAAAGTTGGTGCACGTTTATAAACCGAATTATTTCGGTCTAATTGTTTAACCAGTATTTTGCACGGTCAAACATCAAACGCCAAATCAAATACTAAACCGAATTGCTTCGACACAACTATTCAAAAGCAGTATTATGCTATGTCAAACACCAAATGTTATATTTCAAATATATCAATTCAAACGTTCTAGTTCAGTCACACAATTCATCACTTTAGCTTTATGTTCCCAATTGTTTTTAACGGGTTATATGGTTTAAGCAACCACAAATCCAACAGTTATTCCCAAATTATACCGTTTGGACAGCCACAGACGTCTTATGATTCCCAATTTGTTTTCTATCAAGGTATACAGGTTTATCATTCACACTTTCATGCATACGACAACACTCGCACTGTTTAACTTTTTATAGTACCTCCTATGGGTGTCTTTTTGTTAACGTTTGCACAATTTAAACCTTATTTCCTATTTGTAATTCTCATTATTTACTGTTTTAAAATATTCTTTGTATTCACAGTCAAAAATGGTACACAGTTAAACGTAGTATACAGTTATCACACAGCAAAAATAGTGCACAGTTATCACACTCACTCACAATACACAGTCATAATCCTATCATACAGTCAAATATGTTACACAGTCATAAATGACACACTTATATTCCACACACAATCAAATGTGGGCACACAGCCGCGTCTATTTTATTCAAAACACTGTGCTGAATCTAGCCGCAACCCTTAGTTACGGACCTTGCCAGTCACCAGTATTACAGCCGCGTCTATTTTATTCAAAACACTGTGCTGAACCTTGCCGCAACCCTTACTTAGTTACGGACCTTGCCAGTCACCAGTATTATCAAGAATTTCCCGAACCTAGCCGTATCTCAGTTACGGACCTTGCCGGTGTAATTCTCCGAACCCTAGTCGTACTGTCGTAGTTACAAACCTTGTCGATAGCAATTACTTAAGCCAATTATTCCCTATATCTTCCGAACCTTAGCCGTATATCGCAATTACGGACCTTGCCGGTAGATGTCAGCATTGTCTCCTGAACCTAGCCGTCTCTTAGCGGACCTTGCCGGTAGAATCAACACTCTGGTACCATGGTTTTAAACATCACATTTAGCAAAGGTTTGCATGTCCCAATATTGTGCTGATCTACTCATAATAATTTCATAATTTAGTTCACTTACATCAGACAGGTGTTTCACAAAATTAATTTGGATAAAGCCAATGTGCAGATCTTTGGTTATTTAACAACAGGTATCTGCTTACCTTTTTAGAAGCCGGGCAGTTTGTGAAACACACGGTTCGATTAAAGAGTTGACCAAATGGGCCGGACAGTATCCAGCGAAGTCCCTTCTACCAGACCGCGTCGAGAGTCACCAATTGTCAAAGTCGCGTTAATTCAAATCTGGTATCAGGAACAAAAGAGGTCAACACGACTTTAAGGTATACTAGTTATTTTAATTAATGCAAAAACCTTCAATGGTAAATATGATGTTGACAACTAACACATTGTTTCAGAAACAATACCCAAATACTCTGACAGAGGGAATTTCCCACTTCTCTGCTGGCCAACCAGAGCAAAGACTTGAGCGTGGTTCAAACTCTCCCAGCCAATCCGTTAGCTCAGGGGCTGGTCTCATCTCCTCGGCGCCATTTGTTGCACACTTCAGCCAGGCACAAGATTATCATAACAACCTATCATAGTGAGAAGAGCCAGCTCCCTTAGACATCATTCCTATGTCCAAGGAAGGCTCATAGATCACAAATAACTATTATAGTCTAGCATTTGAAGACACAATCCTTATCTTATTTTTACCCCCTAAAACAGCTCTTCACATCAATCACAGCCTTGCCAGGTGTCACAGCCTACATTAGCCCAGTCAAGAATGCATTCTTTCTAAGTTAGTCATCCCATCAATTTAGGAGAATAATAAATCCCCAATACTCATCCTCCACATACAACACCTGTTCTGCCAGTCACATTCTGTTAAAGGTCCCCAAAGCGCACACATCCCCGGGTCGCTCCTCTTTTCAGTTCGGTGCAGCTAGCGACTGGAACGAGCTGCAAAGAACACTCAAACTGGACAGTTTTATCTCCATCTTTTCATTCAAAGACTCAATCATGGACACTCTTACTGACAGTTGTGGCTGCTTCATGTAATGTATTGTTGTCTCTACCTTCTTGCCTTTGTGCTGTTGTCTGTGTCCAATAATTTTTGTACCATGTTTTGTGCTGCTACCATGCTGTGTTGTTGTCTTAGGTCTCTCTTTATGTAGTGTTGTGGTGTGTCTATTGTCATGATGTGTGTTTTGTCCTATATTTTTTGTTTTAAATCCCAGCCCCCATCCCCACAGGAGGCCTTTTGCCTTTTGGTAGGCGTCATTGTAAATAAACATTTCTTCATAACTGACTTGCCTAGTTAAATAAAAAATAAAATAGATGTTGTTGTAGGCAGAACGCATCTGAGTGGGATTCTATTGCATTGACACGCATGTCAGCGCGTACGCTACACAGACTGGTGCAGCATAACCAATCAGAGCTACAGTAGGCATATATGCAAATAGACCATTGCCATACATGAATCTGTGTCATTTACTTTGAACTGGACTGTTTACTTTGAACTGGACTGTTTACAGCAGGGGTGTCAAACGTCCGGCCCGCGGGCCGGATCAGGCCCGCAAACGGGTTTAATCCGGCCCGCGAGATGATTTTGTAAAGTATAAAAATGAGCTGCAATTTTTCAATAAAAGAAACTGCTGTTCCAATTGTGTCCCCTGGATGGCGCAATAGCAATTGTGTTAAGCAAGCAAACTGTTTATACCGGGGCAGAGCAAATAGGTCAAGCAAGTGCAGCCAGTCTGGATGAGCTACTTTGTTTTGCCCGCGATATTTATTACGGCTTCTACTTTTAACATTATGTGCTTTGGCACCCTCATTGCCCCAATATGTCTCTGTCAAAAAAGAGAAAAGTGGACGCAGAGTGTTCCAAGAAAAATTGTCATCCTTCTATTTATTCACGGAATTGAATGGGAAAGCTGTATGTTTGGTGCGTTCACAGCATGTTGCAGTGCTGAAAGAATATAACCTTCGTCGCCACTATGTGAGTCTTCATGCCGACAAATATGACAACTTTCAAGGACAGCGGAGAAGAGAGGTGAATGAACTGTTGGTGGGTCTGAAGAAACAGCAGTCTGTGTTTACTCACAGCCGAGACATCAGTGACGCTGCAGTGAAAGCTAGCTACCTCATTGCTAATGAAATCGCAGTGGCTTCAAAACCATTTAGTGAGGGTGAATTTGTAAAAACATGCATGATGAAGGCAGCAGAGATTGTGTGCCCTGAAAAGCACCAGGCTTTTGCAAATATCAGCCTGACAAGAAACACAGTTGCAGATAGGATGTCCGATCTTTCAGTTGATTTGGACAGCCAGTTCAAGCAAAAAGTAAAGTAATTTATTGCGTTTTCGGTTGCAATTGATGAAAGCACAGACATTACAGATGTTGCACAACTGGCCATTTTCATCCGCGGAGTTGATGACACATTGACCGTCACCGAGGAGTTCGTGGAGTTGGTGCCGATGACAGATACAACGACAGCAGCTGATATTTTCACTGCACTCGTCGGCGCGCTGGACAGGGTCGGAGTGGACTGGTCCCGCGCTGTCAGCCTGGCTACAGATGGTGCGCCCTCAATGATCGGGAAAAAAGCAGGCGTTGTGACAATTCAGAGAGAAAGTGCAATCTGCAAATGGAGGACGTGATTTTTTGACTTTTCACTGTATTTTGCACCAGGAGGCTTTGTGTTGCAAGTCATTAAAGATGGATAACGTCATGAAGGTGGTCATCCAAACTGTTAATTTCATCCGATCCAGAAGCCTGAATCACCGTCAATTTGACAGCCTTCTCAGAGAGAAAGACCACAGCTATGGCCTGCCATACCACACTGAGGTAAGATGGTTAAGCCGAGGTGCTGTGCTGAGGCGTTTCTTTGATTTACGAGAAGAAATTGGAACAGTTCATGGAAGAAAAGGGCAAACCAGTGTTAGAATTTCATTCCGCAGAATGGATGCAGGACCTTGCATTTATGGTGGATGTTACAGAGCACCTGAATAATTTGAACAAACAGCTGCAAGGGCGCAACAAAGTTGCCACGCAGTATTATGACAGCATACGTTCTTTCAAGTTGAAGCTGTCATTGTGGGAGACGCAACTCGCCGGTGGTGATGCAGCTCACTTCCCCTGTCTGAAAAATGTGTGCGCGACCCAACATGTGGCAGACATGAAGCATTTCAAAGATAAAATAACGGGACTGTTAAGGGAGTTTGAGCTACACTTTCAGATTTTTGGTGAACTGGAGAAAGACTTCAACGTTTTTTGTTCGCCATTCACCGTGAATCCCTCTGATCTGCCCGTCAGCATCCAACTTGAAATAATAGACTTGCAGTGTGACTTTCGGATTTCAAGGGCAAATTTGCACGCAGCTGGCTTGGACACATTTTATCAGAATCTCTTGCCAGGTTACCCCAACTTGACAGCCCTCGCTGCAAAACTGTTGTGCATGTTTGGAACCACATGTCTTTGTGAGCAAGTTCTCTGTAATGAGCATAAATAAAACAAAGCTGCGCTCAAGGCTCACGCACAAGCACTTGAATCACATCCTGAAGTTGGCTGCCACTCAGGATGTGACGCCTGATATTGATGCGCTGGTGAAAGCTAAAGATGCCAGGTATCAGGAGTCAAATAAACTATGCAACCCCACTTAAAGTGCTGCATGAGACACCCTGATATAGTTCTGTGATCTGTGATATACTTCTGTGAATCACTGAGGCATTGTGTGTTTGTGTGTTGTTTGTCCTCAGAATTTCAAATAACTTGAGGTGTTTTATGATTAATAGTGATGTTGTGCTTTTGGACACACTGTCCTCAGGCTCCAGCTTTATGTTTTTATGTTGATGTGCTATTGTTTTTAATTGATTTTATTTTATTTGTATATTTAACCTATTCTTGACTCTGTGGTTCTTGCACTTGTTTGGGGAACAGGATTTCATTATTTTCATCTACATTTCTGCCTGAGAAATGACACCCTGATATAGTTCTGTGATCTGTGAAACAGTTCTGTGAATCACTGAGGCATTGTGTGTTTGTGTGTTCTTTTTCTTTAGAATTTTCAAATAAACTTGAGGTGTTTTATGATTAATAGTGATGTTGTGCTTGTACTATTTTGGACACACTGTCCTCAGGCTCCAGTTTTATGTTTTATGTTGATAGTATTAAAACAAAGAAAACAATCTAAAGTTGTTATTTTTAAGTTATATATACCATGATTTTACCGGTCCGGCCCACTTGGGAATAGATTTTCCTCCATGTGGCCCCTGAGCTAAAATGAGTTTGACACCCCTGGTTTACAGCATGAGTGGTCGTGAGTAGAGGCGCTTGTTTTGAGATCAAAGCCAGAGCTGCATGTAGCCACTTGTGCACATTTTGTTCATATCCTTTGCTAGTTAGTTAGTTATTAGCCAAGTTATAGATAATTTGTAGTCAGCAATAGGGGAGTGATTGCTTCCTACAGGAGCACAAAATGTGTAAATGTCTAGACATCTTTGAAAAGCAAGTCAGGTAAAGATATTTTTTTTGTCTTAAAGGGGCAGTGTTGTATTTTGAGAAGTAGCCAATAGGGAAAGGGAAAGAGGGATCAAATCAAATCATATCAAATCAAATTTTATTTGTCACATACACGTGTTTAGCAGATGTTATAGCGGGTGTAGCGAAATGCTTGTGCAGTAATATCTAACACAACAACATATACCCAATACACACAAAAAAGTAAGGAATGGGATTTAAGAATATATACATATATGGACAAGCAATGACAGAGCGGCATGGACTAAGATACAGAAGAATATTATAGAATAGAATGCAGTAAATACATATGAGATGAGTAGTGCAAGATATGTAAACATTATTAAAGTGACTAGTGTTCCATTTCTTAAAGTGGCCATTGATTTCAATAGGCAGCAGCAGCCTCTAATGTGCTAGTGATGGCTATTTAACAGTCTGATGGCCTTGAGATAGAAGCTGTTTTTCATTCTTTCGGTCCCAGCTTTGATGCACCTGTACTGAACTCGCCTTCTGGATGATAGCGGGGTGAACAGGCAGTGGCTCGGGTGGTAGATGTCCTTGATGATCTTTTTGGCCTTCCTGTGACATCGGTTGCTGTATGTGTCTTGGAGGGTGGGTAGTTTGCCCCCGGTAATGCGTTCGGCAGACCGCACCACCCTCTGGAGAGCCCTGTGGTTGTGGGCGGTGCAGTTGCCGTACCAGGCAGTGATACAGCCCAACAGAATGCTCTCAATTGTGCATCTGTAAAAGTTTGTGAGGGTTTTAGGTGATTAGCCAAATTTCTTCAGCCTCCTGAGTTTGAAGAGGCTCTGTTGCGCCTTCTTCTACACACTGTCTGCGTGGGTGGACCATTTCAGTTTGTCGGTGATGTGTACGCCAAGGAACTTGAAGCTTTCCACCTTCTCCACTGCGGTTCCCTCGATGTGGATTGGGGGGTGCACCCTCTGCTGTTTCCTGAAGTCCACGATCATCTCCTTTGTTTTGTTGATGTTGAGTGAGAGGTTATTTTCCTGGCACCACACTCCCAGAGCCCTCACCTCCTCCCTGTAGGCGGTCTCGTCATTGTTGGTAATCAAGCCTACTACTGTTGTGTCGTCTGCAAACTTGATGATTGAGTTGGAGGTCTGCTTGGCCACGCAGTCATGGGTGAACAGGGAGTACAGGAGGGGGCTGAGCACGCACCCTTGTGGGGCCCCAGTGTTGAGGATCAGCGAAGTGGAGATGTTGTTTCCTACCTTCACCACCTGGGTGCGGCCTGTCAGGAAGTCCAGGACCCAGTTGCACAGGGCGGGGTTCAGACCCAGGGCCTCGAGCTTAATGATGAGCTTGGAGGGTACTATGGTGTTGAATGCTGAGCTATAGTCAATGAACAGCATTCTTACATAGGTATTCCTCTTGTCCAGATGGAATAGGACAGTGTGCAGTGTGATGGCAATTGCATCGTCTGTGGATCTATTGGGGCGGTAAGCAAATTAAAGTGGGTCTAGGGTGACAGGTAAGGTAGAGGTGATATGATCCTTGACTAGTCTCTCAAAGCACTTCATGATGACAGAGGTGAGTGCTACAGGGCGATAGTCATTTAGTTCAGTTACCTTTGCTTTCTTGGGTACAGGAACAATGGTGGCCATCTTGAAGCATGTGGGAACAGCAGACTGGGAAAGGGAGAGATTGAATATGTCCATGAACACACCAGCCAGCTGGTCTGCGCATGCTCTGAGGACGCGGCTAGGGATGCCGTCTGGGCCGGCAGACTTGCGGGGGTTAACATGCTTAAATGTCTTAATCACGTCGGCCATGGAGAAGGAGAGGCCACAGTCCTTGGTAGTGGGCCTCGTCAGTGGCACTGTGTTATCCTCAAAGCGGGCGAAGAAGGTGTTTAGCTTGTCTGGAAGTGAGATGTCGGTGTCGGCGACGTGGCTGGTTTTCTTTTTGTAGTCCGTGATTGTCTGTAGACCCTGCCACATACGTCTTGTGTCTGAGCCGTTGAATTGCGACTCCACTTTGTCTCTATACTGATGGTTTTCCAGTTTAATTGCCTTGGGAGTGAGTAGCTACACTGTTTGTATTCTGCCATATTCCCAGTCACCTTGCCATGGTTGAATGCGGTGGTTCGCGCTTTCAGATTTGCGCGAATACTGCCGTCTATCCAAGGTTTCTGGTTAAGGTAGGTTTTTAATAGTCAGAGTGGGCACAACATCATCTATACACTTCCTGATAAACTCAGTCACCGTTTCAGTGTATTCTTCTAAATTATTTTCGGAAGCTATCCAGAACATATCCCAGTCCGCGTGATCAAAACAATCTTGAAGCGTGGATTCCGATTGGTCAGACCAGCATTGAATAGTCCTTAGCCAGGGTACTTCCTGTTTGAGTTTCTGCCTATAGGAAGGGAAAAGCAAAATGGAGTCGTGGTCAGATTTGCCGAAAGGAGGGCGGGGCAGGGCCTTATAACCATCTCGGAAGTTTGAATAGCAATGGTCGAGGATTTTAGCAGCCCAGTCGATATGTTGATAGAACTTCGGCAGCCTAGTCCTCAAATTTGCTTTGTTAAAATCCCCGGCTACAATAAATGCAGCCTCAGGATATGTGGTTTCCAGTTTGCATAAGGTCCAGTGAAGTTATTTGAGGGCTGTCGTGGTATCGGCTAGAGGGGGGATATACACGGCCGTGACTATAACCGAAGAGAATTCTCTTGGGAGATAATAGGGTCGGCATTTGATTGTGAGAAATTCTAGGTCGGTTGAACAGAAGGACTTGAGTTCCTCTATGTTACTACAATTACACCATGAGTTGTTAATCATGAAACACACACCTCTGCCCTTCTGCTTCCCCGGAGAGATATTTATTCCTGTCTGCGCAATGAACTGAGAACCCATCTGGCTGGACCGATTTCGACAGAATATCCCAAGAGAGCCATGTTTCCGTGAAACAGAGTATGTTACAGTCCTTGATGTCTCTCTGGAAAGAAATCCTTGCCCGTAGTTTGTTGGCTTTGTTAACTAAATATTGAACATTAGCGAGTAGAATACTTGGAAGCGGTGTGTGGATACCTAGTCAGTTGTACAACTGAATGCATTCAACTGAAATGTGTCTTCCACATTTAACCCAACCCCTAGGCAGAGTGTAGCATACTTTGTCTGATTTTCTGTAATAATGGTATGAGAATAATAATGCATTTTATTTTATAAATTGGTTTCTTGCATCAAACAACAACAACATTTTCAGTCACAATGACAAGTGGATAAACAGGTTAATGTCAAGCCCTATATGTATTTTTTTTTGTTGCAAAAGTCTCATGGAATGTAGGCTGAATGATAGAACAGCTATATCCATGTTAAAATGTTATGGGATGCATTTTCTCCATTGTTTTTGATGGTAGGCCACTCTGGTAGGCCTACATGATAATCAAATAGCCACAGTAGCCTACTTGGCAACTGTTATAACTGTAACTTAAAGCTGGTACAGCCTCAGTGTTCACAGTAAACGCACACCGGAAGTTGCACAGAATTTTCACAACGTTCAAGTTTGCGCTCAGCAGACCTGAAAATTGCTCAGTGCCGAAATAATTAGAGGGAACATTGGTTGTGAGATCTAATGTTCATAGTGCAACTGCAGAAAAATACAACCTGGAACGGCATCTTTCTCTCTCGATTAAATGGGTCAGGTGTTACTAGCTACTTGTGAGGTTAATGAATCTCTGTTCTCCGTCAGATAAATATGGTCTCAAAATGGTGGAGTGCTGTATACTACAGTCTATAAACTGTGTGAAACAAACTCAACTCTAAGATTGGTGACTAGAATTTCATTAGAAATTACTGACAAGAAAATGAAAAACTAAATCACATGATGCTGGTGCACATTTACAAGTAGTCTATCCTAAATCAACTGATTTATCACACTAGCCTAATACAGCAGCCATCAGCATTATATTATGAGAGTATTGAGGCAGTGCTGGACAGATACCACGATTTGTTAAAACACTCTTATTTATGTGTGTAGTGTAGTCTACTAGTGAACATTACTGAAGTCCAGTCCATGTTTTCATTATACTGATAACTCCTGTAGTGTAGTCTACTAGTGAACATTACTGTAGTCCAGTCCATGGTTTCATTATACTGATAACTACTGTAGTGTAGTCTACTAGTGAACATTACTGTAACTCCAGTCCATGTTTTCATTATACTGATAACTACTGCAGTGTAGTCTACTAGTGAACATTACTGTAGTCCAGTCCATGGTTTCATTATACTGATAACTACTGTAGTGTAGTCTACTAGTGAACATTACTGTTAGTCCAGTCCATGGTTTCATTATACTGATAACTACTGTAGTGTAGTCTACTAGTGAACATTACTGTTAGTCCAGTCCATGGTTTCATTATACTGATAACTACTGTAGTGTTGTCTACTAGTGAACATTACTGTAGTCCAGTCCATGGTTTCATTATACTGATAACTACTGTAGTGTAGTCTACTAGTGAACATTACTGTAGTCCAGTCCATGGTTTCATTATACTGATAACTACTGTAGTGTAGTCTACTAGTGAACATTACTGTAGTCTAGTCCTTGTTTTCATTATACTGATAACTACTGTAGTGTAGCCTAATAGTGAACATTACTCTAGACCAGTCCATGGTTTCATTATACTGATACCTACTGTAGTGTAGTCTACTAGTGAACATTACTTAAGTCCAGTCCATGTTTTCATTATACTGATAACTACTGTAGTGTAGTCTACTAGTGAACATTACTGTAGTCCAGTCCATGTTTTCATTATACTGATAACTACTGTAGTGTAGTCTACTAGTGAACATTACTGTAGTCCAGTCCTTGTTTTCATTATACTGATAACTACTGTAGTGTAGTCTACTAGTGAACATTACTGTAGACCAGTCCATGTTTTCATTATACTGATAACTCCTGTAGTGTAGTCTACTAGTGAACATTACTGTTAGTCCAGTCCATGGTTTCATTATACTGATAACTACTGTAGTGTAGTCTACTAGTGAACATTACTGTAGTCCAGTCCATGTTTTCATTATACTGATAACTACTGTAGTGTAGTCTACTAGTGAACATTACTTCAGTCCAGTCCATGTTTTCATTATACTGATAACTACTGTAGTGTAGTCTACTAGTGAACATTACTGTTAGTCCAGTCCATGGTTTCATTATACTGATAACTACTGTAGTGTAGTCTACTAGTGAACATTACTGTAAGTCCAGTCCATGTTTTCATTATACTGATAACTACTGTAGTGTAGTCTACTAGTGAACATTACTGTAGTCCAGTCCATGGTTTCATTATACTGATAACTACTGTATTGTAGCCTACTAGTGAACATTACTGGTAGTCCAGTCCATGTTTTCATTATATTGATAACTACTGTAGTGTAGTCTACTAGTGAACATTACTGAAGTCCAGTCCATGGTTTCATTATACTGATAACTACTGTAGTGTAGTCTACTAGTGAACATTACCTAAGTCCAGTCCATGGTTTCATTATACTGATAACTACTGTAGTGTAGTCTACTAGTGAACAGTACTGTAGTCCAGTCCATGGTTTCATTATACTGATAACTACTGTAGTGTAGTCTACTAGTGAACATTACTGTAGTCCAGTCCATGTTTTCATTATACTGATAACTACTGTAGTGTAGTCTACTAGTGAACATTACTGTACTCCAGTCCATGTTTTCATTATTCTGATAACTACTGTAGTGTAGTCTACTAGTGAACAGTACTGTAGTCCAGTCCATGGTTTCATTATACTGATAACTACTGTAGTGTAGTCTACTAGTGAACATTACTGTAGTCCAGTCCATGTTTTCATTATACTGATAACTACTGTAGTGTAGTCTACTAGTGAACATTACTGTACTCCAGTCCATGTTTTCATTATTCTGATAACTACTGTAGTGTAGTCTACTAGTGAACATTACTGGTAGTCCAGTCCATGGTTTCATTATACTGATAACTACTGTAGTGTAGTCTACTAGTGAACATTACTGTAGTCCAGTCCATGGTTTCATTATACTGATAACTACTGTAGTGTACTCTACTAGTGAACATTACTGTTAGTCCAGTCCATGGTTTCATTATACTGATAACTACTGTATTGTAGCCTACTAGTGAACATTACTGGTAGTCCAGTCCATGTTTTCATTATATTGATAACTACTGTAGTGTAGTCTAATAGTGAACATTACCTCAGTCCAGTCCATGTTTTCACTATACTGATAACTACTGTAGTGTAGTCTACTAGTGAACATTACTGTTAGTCCAGTCCATGGTTTCATTATACTGATAACTACTGTAGTGTAGTCTACTAGTGAACATTACTCTAGTCCAGTCCATGTTTTCATTATACTGATAACTACTAGTGAACATTACTGTAGTCCAGTCCATGGTTTCATTATACTGATAACTACTGTAGTGTACATTTACATCATTTAGTCTACTAGTGAACATTACTGTTAGTCCAGTCCATGGTTTCATTATACTGATAACTACTGTAGTGTAGTCTACTAGTGAACATTACTGTAGTCCAGTCCATGGTTTCATTATACTGATAACTACTGTATTGTAGCCTACTAGTGAACATTACTGGTAGTCCAGTCCATGTTTTCATTATATTGATAACTACTGTAGTGTAGTCTACTAGTGAACATTACTGTAGTCCAGTCCATGTTTTCATTATATTGATAACTACTGTAGTGTAGTCTACTAGTGAACATTACTGGTAGTCCAGTCCATGTTTTCATTATATTGATAACTACTGTAGTGTAGTCTACTAGTGAACATTACTGAAGTCCAGTCCATGGTTTCATTATACTGATAACTACTGTAGTGTAGTCTACTAGTGAACATTACCTAAGTCCAGTCCATGGTTTCATTATACTGATAACTACTGTAGTGTAGTCTACTAGTGAACAGTACTGTAGTCCAGTCCATGGTTTCATTATACTGATAACTACTGTAGTGTAGTCTACTAGTGAACATTACTGTACTCCAGTCCATGTTTTCATTATACTGATAACTACTGTAGTGTAGTCTACTAGTGAACATTACTGTAGTCCAGTCCATGTTTTCATTATATTGATAACTACTGTAGTGTAGTCTAATAGTGAACATTACCTCAGTCCAGTCCATGTTTTCACTATACTGATAACTACTGTAGTGTAGCCTACTAGTGAACATTACTGGTAGTCCAGTCCATGGTTTCATTATACTGATAACTACTGTAGTGTAGTCTACTAGTGAACATTACTGTAGTCCAGTCCATGGTTTCATTATACTGATAACTACTGTAGTGTAGTCTACTAGTGAACATTACTGTAGTCCAGTCCATGTTTTCATTATACTGATAACTACTGTAGTGTAGTCTAC
Source organism: Coregonus clupeaformis (assembly GCF_020615455.1). Lineage (NCBI taxonomy): Eukaryota > Metazoa > Chordata > Actinopteri > Salmoniformes > Salmonidae > Coregonus > Coregonus clupeaformis. The sequence continues at coordinate 47,374 of NW_025536000.1, read as the reverse complement.
TAGTGAACATTACTGCTAGTCCAGTCCATGGTTTCATTATACTGATAACTGTTGCACTAAGTACTCCATTCCATGTTTTATTTATGCACTAGTTGGTCTACAGAGTTAGTGAACAACAATGCACAGTATCTATGTATCCCCACAATGCTTCATGAGCTATAGAGGCTATGTAGTTGTGAATATCTACCTTTTCCCCAGTAAAAATATCAACATAAACTGTAAAAAGAAATGCAGAAAGTAAACATGTACATCCACATTTACAGAGGGATTGTTCATATCGATACTTTGATTCAGTAAAGGATATTCAATGACACTGTACCATAGAAGACTGGTGTGAGGAGCTATAGGAGGATGGACTCATTGTAATTAATGGAATGGTATAAATGGAATGGGATCAAACACATCAAACGTATGGAAACCACATGTTTGAATCCATTCCATGGATTCCATTCCAGCCATTACAATGAGACCATAATAATAATAATAATAATTGCCATTTAGCAGATGCTTTTATCCAAAGCGACTTACAGTCATGCGTGCATACATTTTTGTGTATGGGTGGTCCCGGGGATCGAACCCACTACCCTGGCGTTACAAGCGCCGTGCTCTACCAGCTGAGCTAAAGAGGGCCACACCATCCTCCTATAGCTCATCCCACCAGCCTCCTCTGCACTGTACAGTTCTATGAAAATATACCATGACGTGGGAGGGCTTCAGAGGTGTAAAGCAGAGGGCTTTAAAAATATATATTTTGAGATGATGGGCTTAAAATGTAACTTGTCAACTGTTATTTAGCCATGTACAATTACAATTGGATCAGAACAGAGCAGCACAGCTGGCCCTTAAATGTACACGTTGAGCTGAAAGTGGAGGAGAGATTGAATTCATCACTACTATTCATCACTATTCATCTCTGTACCTCAGAAAGCGTCCCTTCACTCCTTTAATTTCTCCAAAAAGTTGATACGAATACTGCATAATGTTTTCTGATCTATGCTTGTTTGTATTTTCACTGCATTTAATAACTACGAGCTGAAGACACATTCCCACATTATCAAATCATTTGAATGGACAAATAATATTTTCTTTATAGAGTTTGCGGCATATGCCAATGCTAAGATGTGTCTTGTTATTTCCCATGTTTTTAATTAATTTGACCCTATCAATATTTGACACCACAAACGTTTCAAATATTAGAACTACATATTCTGCCTCTTAGAAAACGTAGACCTGTTGTGTTTTTTTTAAAGCAGGAGTTGTTTGTTGAAGTTCTTTCCTGTTAGAAATTGAAAGTAAATTCTCTTTTCTCTCTTTCTGTGGCCTCACCCAGGTTTTTCTACTTGCAAGACAGCAGGAGAAATGGTAGGTTAATATTTTTATTATGAAAGTCAGGTGTTGGATTCTTTGGGAGTCGATTCTTATTCAACTCAACGAAACTTGCTTATAATAAAGGCCCAATTTTTTCTACTTCTTTCTAATAAATGGCAAGTACAATAATCTAGTACCCCGCTAGGCCCACTGGCATAATGGCTAAGTGCGCACAAGGAAGAACATGAAACGTGTTCTCTTTTACACAGCTACCTGACGCTGAGATTTAAGATATTTAGCAGATATCTTATTATATTTATCCTAAAATAAGAGATACTTATGAGGAAAGAAATAATAGACAATTGTGTGTATAGTATACATACAGTGTATTTCTTCCTAACTTTGATAGGCGGTCATAGTCATAGTTGACGTGTCCGAATACCCATCCTTGCGTTCTAAATAGTAGGGATTTTAGGGATGCGAAAATATAAAGTTTTATATGTGAAATTTGGAAAATCGACTAAGCTTTAAATGCCAGGATGTTATACTAATTTCGGCTATAATTTGCTGCACACTGTTGAGGAAGGACGCACTATACCCAAATGAACGGTGAGTCTAGTATGTTGATATTTGTTGCTTACTGCATATATTTTTAGGAAACAGTACGTTTCTAAATAGTATATAGTACGATTAGTAATACACATTGTCGTTTTAGTAAGTAGTAAGCAATACAGATTTCGGATACGACCTATGACTCCCAGCCAACCTTGACAAAATGGATTCATAAAAACTTAGCCACTTTGGTTTTGCATTGGCCCATAGAGATAGACAGCAGAGGCAGCTCTATTGATGCTATCTCCTTTTTAAAGTAGTACACTGGCTGATCCCTCCCGATGACCCGACTGGACACAACAGGGTCACCAGGAAGGATAAACCAATGAAGGTGGAAGCCCCACACAGTTGAATACGTTAAAATGGTGGAACCGCTGCTCATGCTAATACAGCCTTTTGGCCACTAGAGGCCTCTATCATTCTCTATGGTTGGGGCAGGTTGGGGCTAGACGGGATACAGTTTATGTCAGAATTGACCAGGATATACTTTTCCTAGCAGGTTAGGAGAAATACTCCGCAGGTTAGTATAATTACCGTAGTAGTTTGGAAAAATTAGATTAAAGTTAAGTAAAGGGTTAGTGTTAACTAAAATGCAAAAATTAACTTTTGATTGACATAAACTGTATACCGTCTAGCCACGACAAGGTTGGGGCGGATTGGTGTCCCGCCTAGGTATAATACAATTTCCTAAAAGAGGACTGACACGAAAAAGACAACTAAATAACATAATTACATAATCACAATGTAATTATGATACATTGCTGGGTTAAATGTTTTTATTTTATTTTTAATATTAATAATAATTAAAACAAAAAAAAACATTCAGCCTTTACTGCTTTTCACAGTTGCATTCTGTACCAAATGCTTTACAGGATGTAATTATAATGTCAACTTAAATCCCCAAAACAGCATTCCAACACTAGGCCTACTCTGCTTTTGTGTTTAAACATTTTTAATATTAAATGGGATTTACTCTTCTTATTTACAGATTGATATGACCAGACAAGTCCTCTTCAGGATTGTGAGACCTCCTCTCTGAGAGTTATAATGAGTTATCATCAGATTGATATGGGACCAGACCAGTCCTCTTCAGGATTGTGAAACCACCTCTCTGAGAGTTATAATGAGTTATCATCAGATTGATATGGGACCAGACCAGTCCTCTTCAGGATTGTGAGGCCTCCTCTCTGAGAGTTATAATGAGGTGGCATCCTATGATGGTGCCACGTTGAAAGAGCAGAGTCTATTTCCTCTGGTTGTATATCAATGAAGAGTAACAAATCAATGAATATCCCTACTAATTTCAAAGAGAGGACCTTACAGCAAAATGAAGGGTGAGATTCTACGTTCCATGTTCTACCTGGAAAAGTCAATAAGTGCCTATAATTATTATGTTAATGCATGTAGTTGGCTAGAAGAAGATAAACTAAAATTCACATTATGTGGAAGAGAGGAATATAATACATTGTTGTTTTATTGTATTTTTTTGTGTGTTTAGCATTTAGTGTTTTACTTGTTTTTTAGTGTGTTTAGCATTTAGTGTTTTATTAGTTTTTTGGTGTGTTTTACCTGACTGTCTTGTACTACTAGGGGCTGTCCAGAGAGAGCAGAGTCCATTTCCTCTGGTGTTCTATCAATGAAGAGTGGCCAATCCATGGAATACCCTATTCATTTCAAAGGAAGGGTCTCTCTACGAAACAAAGGGTGAGATTCTCCTTTGCGCCCAGGTGGAAATACAACCCTATGACATTAATGCTAACCTCATGAAATAAAATATGTGACTTAGGGTGAAACAAAAATACACATCATGATATCAGATAGTTATAGGTAGGTTACCATGAGTTATATTATCAGGCCATTATGTGTTAAACTGAACTGATGAGGTTACCATGTGTTATAAACTCAGCAAAAAAAGAAACGTCCCTTTTTCAGGACCCTCTTTCAAAGATAATTCGTAAAAATCCAAATAACTTCAGATCTTCATTGTAAAGGGTTTAAACACTGTTTCCCATGCTTGTTCAATGAACCATAAACAATTAATGAACATGCACCTGTGGAACGGTTGTTAAGACACTAACAGTTAAGGTCACAGTTATGAAAACTTTAGGACACTAAAGAGGCCTTTCTACTGACTCGGAAAAACACCAAAAGAAAGATGCCCAGGGTGAACTTGCCTTAGGCATGCTGCAAGGAGGCATGAGGACTACAGATGTGGCCAGGGCAATAAATTGCAATGTCCGTATTGTGAGACGCCTAAGACAGCGCTACAGGGAGACAGGACAGACAGCTGATTGTCCTCACAGTGGCAGACCACGTGTAACAACACCTGCACAGGATCAGTACATCCGAACATCACACCTGCGGGACAGGTACAGGATGGCAACAACAACTGCCCGAGTTACACCAGGAACGCACAATCCCTCCATCAGTGCTCAGACTGTCCGCAATAGGCTGAGAGAGGCTGGACTGAGGGCTTGTAGGCCTGTTGTAAGGCAGGTCCTCACCAGACATCACCGGCAACAACGTCGCCTAAGGGGCACAAACCCACCGTCGCTGGACCAGACAGGACTGGCAAAAGTGCTTTTCACTGACGAAGTCGCGGTTTTGTCTCACCAGGGGTGATGGTCGGATTCTCGTTTATCGTCGAAGGAATGAGCGCACACCGAGGCCTGTACTCTGGAGCGGGATCGATTTGGAGGTGGAGGGTCCGTCATGGTCTCGGGCGGTGTGTCACAGCATCATCGGACTGAGCTTGTTGTCATTGCAGGCAATCTCAACGTTGTGCGTTACAGGAAGACATCCTCCTCCCTCATGTGGTACCCTTCCTGCAGGCTCATTCTGACATGACCCTCCAGCATGACAATGCCACCAGCCATACTGCTCGTTCTGTGCGTGATTTCCTGCAAGACAGGAATGTCAGTGTTCTGCCATGGCCAGCGAAGAGCCCGGATCTCAATCCCATTGAGCACGTCTGGGACCTGTTGGATCGGAGGGTGAGGGCTAGGGCCATTCCCCCCAGAAATGTCCGGGAACTTGCAGGTGCCTTGGTGGAAGAGTGGGGTAACATCTCACAGCAAGAACTGGCACATCTGATGCCGTCCATGAGGAGGAGATGCACTGCAGTACTTAATGCAGCTGGTGGCCACACCAGATACTGACTGTTACTTTTGATTTTGACCCCCCCTTTGTTCAGGGACACATTATTCAATTTCTGTTAGTCACATGTCTGTGGAACTTGTTCAGTTTGTGTCTCAGTTGTTGAATCTTGTTATGTTCATACAAATATTTACAATGTTAAGTTTGCTGAAAATAAATGCAGTTGACAGTGAGAGGACGTTTCTTTTTTTGCTGAGTTTATTATCAGGCCATTATGTGTTAAACTGAATAGATGAGGGTCTTCTGATCAATGTATTTGATAAATGTTATTTTCCAATTCCCAACCAGGCCAGGAGAGGTGGTCTGTGATATCTGCTCTGAGGTCCAAGCTGTGAAGTTCTGTCAGACCTGCACTATCTCCTACTGTGAGACCCACATCAGACAACACTATACAATAGAAGCACTGCAGAGACACACAGTGGTGGATGTGACTGGAGACCTGGTGCAGAAACTCTGTCAACATGACTACAGTCCTCTGGAGGTGTTCTGCAGGACAGACCAGATGCTGATCTGCAGTCGGTGTGCAGAGACAAAGCACAAAGGACATGATATCACCCTCCTCAAGATAAAGAAAGCTGGAAGAGAGGTAGCTCCTGGTTTGTTTTCATACTCTTCATTGCATGATGTACAGCATTTGTTTGATAAAGGTTTATGTGTCAAGAGCAAAATAACATGTTTCACAGAAAGGATTGACTCTTTCTTTGGTTTTCACAGCATAAGAGTTTTGATGGAGACCAACTCACAACGCTGAGCTCAGATGATGGTAGGTAACACGGAATAAACTGACCCAAACAATATTATTTAATTTAAATCTACATTTAAGAGGATACATTTAGTAATATATTAATTGTTGTCCCTTAACTGCTGGGATGAATAATACACATTTGTGTTTGTAATTTTATTTTCAATAAAGTCTGTTTTTCTCTCTCATTATTCCTTCACCAGTGCTGCCCCCTCCTGGTGACATCCAGGTCCTGTTGCTGACGTCAGACTCAGTGTCTCTGAGCTGGAGTTCTCCTCAGGGGGTTAAAGTTAAAGGACCACAGACATTCAGAGTGACCTGGGAGTGTGACAGGGAAACAAGCTCAACAAAAGTGAAAAGTGGGCATCATCTTAAAATAAGCAGTCTCCAACCTGGTGAAAAGTACCAGTTCAACGTGGCTACAGAGGGAGAAGATGGAAGCCAAAGCAGATGTGTCTCAGCATCCCTATCCACAGGTAAAGAGTTTGGTTTTAGTCATGTTTTACTGACGTACTTTGTTGTGTTTTAAGAGAGGTATTGTTATGGATATTCTTAAAACAAATATTGTTTTATGTTCCAGTGGTCCCACCCAGAGACTTAAAGGTTGACAATTTGAAAGATACCTCCTTCACTCTCCACTGGTCCATTGCTGAAGGAATGGAGAAAGTCCCACAACGCTTCCTCATATCCTACTGCAGCCCAGGAACAGACCTCCATGCAGAGAATACTAAAGACTGCCACACAACATTCTCAAACCTGCAACCTGGTACTCATTACACCATCAGTGTCTCTACTGTGCTGACCAATGGGGAACAGAGTGAACCTGTCTCTACAACAATCTGTACTAGTAAGAGATCTCTCTCACCTTGTTACATATCATCATCTCTTTCCCAGTAACCAGAACAGACAGTTTGTCAGTGGTGGAAAAAGTACCCAATTGTCATACTTGAGTAAAAGTAAAGATACCTTAATAGAAAATGACTCAAGTAAAAGTCACCCAGTAAAATACTATTTGAGTAAAAGTCTAAAAGTATTTGGTTTTAAATGTACTTAAGTATCAAAAGTAAATGTAATTGCTAAAATATACTTAAGTATTAAAAGTATAAATATTTTAAAATTCCTTATATTAAGCAAACCAGACTGCACCATTTTCATATTCTTTTTTTAAAACGGATGGCCAGGGCACGCTCCAACACTCAGACATCATTTACAAATGAAGCATGTGTGTTTAGTGAGTCTGCCAGATAAGAGGCAGTAGGGATGACCAGGAATGTTCTCCTGATAAGTGTGTGAATTGGACCATTTTTTGTTACATTACAAATCAACTTCTGTTATGGCTTCTGTTTTTAAATTCTTCCAACATCAAAATAAATTACAGACATGTTTATCCCTGGACTTATTCTACTTTTCCTCCTGTAATATATCTTCTGGAGTTAAACTTTAGCCCTGACAATAATATATTTCCCTTTAGTACTCCCTGTTCCAGACCAGCTGACTGTTGACTCAGTGGACACCACATCAGCTACTGTTAGCTGGAGCCAGCCACCAGGATTGGACCAAACCCAACATCAATACCAGATCTCCTACCACTGTCCAGGGACAGAACCCCACAACACTACCACATCTTCACACAGCATCACTCTCTCTGACATACAAGGTGGTACTCAGTACTCTGTCACTGTCTGCACTGTGCTGGAAAATGGAAAGCAAAGTCAACTGGTGTCAACAACCCTCACAACAGGTAAGGAAGTACCCTACCATAACTGGTGTCAAGTATTGAAAGTGAAGGCCTCCTTGTTTCTTAAATAATTCCACTGATTCATAAAGTCAGCGTTAATTTGGACAAAGTTTATATCCTACCGACCATAAATGTTAGTCGTTGCAGCCAAGAAGCAGTGTGAAACTGAAAAAGCAGCTTATTGTATAGGTTAGTATGCTGGCACAAGCAAGGGAACCTCTGCTAAAATTAGGGTGATGTTTCAGTTTAATACTTTTCCCTCTGAAATGAAAAATAATGAGACAGAACTAACAAACTACAACAGAACTCTGAGGAATCAAGGATGTTAGAAGTCTAACATGGGTGATGTCATCCATTCACAAAAATATTTTACTGAAAAATGCAGTTTGTCAATGTGATAACAGGAATTACATCCAGGTTAGATATATGTCAAAGGTAACAGCAGTGTCCTTGTAATCCAAAAGAACATGAGGTCCGGATTGTTCTGGTGGGGAGGAATGGAGCTGGGAAGAGTGAATCAGGAAACACCATCCTGGGGAGGAAAGCTTTCAGATCAAAGTTGTCCTCTATTTCTGTGTGTTTTTGAAAGAGAGATATTGTTACGGGTCTTCATAAAATAAATATAGATTTTTGTTCCAGTGGTCCCACCCAGAGACTTAAAGGTAGACCATTTGAACGATACCTCATTCACTCTCCACTGGTCCAATGCTGAAGGAATGGAGAAAGTCCCACAGCGCTTCCTCATATCCAACTGTAGCGTAGGAACAGACCTCCATGCAGAGAATACTAAAGACTGTCACACAACATTCTGGTACTGAGCACACCATCAGTGTCTCTACAGTGCTGAGCAATGGGGAACAGAGTGAACATGTCTCTACATCAATCTGCACTAGTAAGAGATCTTCCCCCAATTACAGCTCATTGTCTCTTTACCACTAACTACAACGATGTTGTTACATTACAAATACACGTTTTGTTGCTTCTGTTCTGTTTCTAGCTTATTTCTCCCCATATTAAAAGCCCTGGCTTTATTGTACTTTTCCACCGGCGAGGCTATAAACATTTTATTAAATTTTTAAGGGATTCCATTTTTTAATTTTTTAAAAAGTGAGGTGAGTGAAAATTTAAGGTAGAACTAGGGCTGTTGCGCTGACCATATTACCGCCCCACCGGCAGTCATGGGTCATGACCTCAGTAAAATTCCACATGACTACTGAGTCACGGTAATCTCCTTTTTATGCACTCTGGACACGCTTTGGCATTACCCAGCTTGCTAACTACCATCAGGTCCTAATGGCCTGGTACTCAGGGCTCTGTTGTCCCTCTAACCACTCTGACATCAATGCATTCGGAAATCACATCAAACACTTATCATCTAAACAGTATGCACTTTTAAAACTCACCTCACTGTGATGATCAATTTGATGAAAGAAGTTCATTAACAGGTTGAAACTGAGTGGAAACATGGTAGTTGTGGATGTTCTTTCAAAGCCTAACATAACGAAATGGACAGCGCTTTCTAAGGTGATGATTAATTCAAAACACCCATATGCATATTAGAGATTATGCATATATGAGTCCAAGCACCCCCCCCCCCATTTAAAAAAAAACGGAATTAAAATAATGATTGTCTATTCTTCTTACTATATAATTATATAATATAAAATAATCGCACAGGACTTAAGCTTATCTTGTCTGCTAAATGAACAAGTCTACAGCCTATGGCATGGTGCATAGCCAGATAACATACAGTAGGCCAACTCTTCTGTTCTTCTGAAATACATTTTCATCATGTCACGCCCTGGCTCTGGGGACTCTCGTATGTTGAGCCAGGGTGTTTATTTTGTTTAGGTTCTAGTCGTTGTCTATCTATGTTGGCCTGAGTGACTCCCAATCAGAGGCAACGAGTGTCAGCTGGTTGTCTCTGATTGGGAGCCATATTTAACTGTCTGTCTTTCACTTTGTGTTTGTGGATTCTTGTTCTTATTTGGTTTGTGTTAAACCGTAGACATCACGTTATCGTCTGTTGTTTTGGTCGTGTGATCATTTATATATTAAATATGTTCACCTTCAACGCTGCGCATTGGTCTCTCCCTGACGATCGTGACACATCATAATGTTTCTTTAGTCCTGCCTAAAATAAATCATTGATTTATTGTGATGGTGCATATTTTTATATTTATTATAATTTTTTTTAAAATGTAGATGTTCCAAAAAGAAAGCATCAGTGGCTTGTATGTGTTGAGGCCTGGAGATGCTAAACGTCTTTACCATAAAACTTAAATTAATAGCCCAGGCGTTTATTTGCATAATGCACACAGCTTTTGCTCATTTGCATAGTTAATTGTTTAAGTCCAGCATTCACATCCAGAATTTTAATAAATGCAATAATGTGTTATAATTTACACGTCACATTTCTTTTGTCTTAGTATTCCTCTATTTCAAAGAAGAAGAAAAAACTTAATTGACAGAATATTCTCATCTTTGACTGTGCATTTTTGAGAAGTCTTACTTTTGGCACTAGAGGGCGATGGGCCGATTTCTTGGGGTCTGTACTCCCGAGTTGTTCACTGTTTTTGTGCTTGCCAGTTAGCAGTTGTCAGCTGTTAGCAGCCAATGGCTAGCAGTTTCTTACTGGCGATAGAAATTGATGATTGACATAGTTTTTTCGAGGCATTACTGAATTATTGAATGTAACAAATCAAACATTAAACCTTGTAAACAATTCATGGTAACCTCGTAAACAATTCATTCATTCATGGTCAGTTACCGTGAGACCGGCTGTCTATTGCATGACAATAACCAGCTGACAAAATGTCATGATCTCCACAGCCCTAGGTAGAACATCTTCTTAAAACACTATGGCAATCTTAGTGCAACACCTAGCAGCCTAATCAAGAGATGTTTCCTTTTGGGGAGGCTGAAAGAGGCATAGTTCAGCCATTATCTGAGAGGAAGTTATGTATCTCTTTATCGAAAGCTTGAGGACTTTTACATTTTTCAAATTATTAAATTTTTGAGAAATGTTAAGTGGGACATCTGTTAAACATTTGAGTGTACAAAACATTTTACCCTCAGAACAGCCTCAATCTGTCGGGCATGGACTCTACAAGGTGTCGGGTTCCACAGGGATGTTGGCCCATGTTGACTCCAATGCTTCTTGAAGTTGTGTCAAGTTGGCAGGATGTCCTTTGGGGGGTGGACCATTCTTAATACACATAGGAAACTGTTGAGTGTGAAAAAACCAGCACCGTTGCAGTTCTTGATCCAAACGTATGCTCCTGGCACCCTCTGAATGGCACATCGTCTCATATTCGTCCCACTGGCTCCAGGCCATCTATAAATCACTTCTAGGCAAACCCCCGCCTTATCTTAGATCATTGGTCACCATAGCAACACCCACCTGTAGGATGCGTTCCAGCAGGTATATCTCACTGGTCATCCCCAAAGCCAACACCTCCTTTGGCCGCCATTCCTTCCAGTTCTCCGCTGCAAATGACTGGAACGAACTGCAAAAATCTCTGAAGCTGGAGACTCTTATCTCCCCTCACTAACTTTAAGCATCAGTTGTCAGAGCACCTTACCGATCACTGCACCTGTACACAGTCCATCTGTAATTAGCCCACCCAACTACCTCACCCCATATTGTTATTTATTTTGCTCATTTGCACCCCAGTATCTCTATTTGCACATCATCTTCTGCACATCTATCACTCCAGTGTTAATACTAAATTGTAATTATTTTGCACTATAGCCTATTTATTGCCTTACCTCCACAACTTACTACATTTGCACACACTGTATATAGATTTTCTACTGTGTTATTGACTGTACGTTTTGTTTTTGTTTATTCCATATGTAACTGTGTTGTTGTTGTTGTTTTTATCGCACTGCTTTGCTTTATCTTGGCCAGGTTGAGAACTTGTTCTCAACTGACTTACCTGGTTAAATAAAGGTGAAATAAAAAAAATAATAATAAATGTCTCAATGCTTAAAAATCCTTCTTTAACCTGTCTCCTCCCCTTCATCTAAACTGATTGAAGTAGATTTATCAAATCACATCAATAAGGGATCATAACTTTCATCTGGATTCACCTGGTCAGTCTTATGGGGCGGCAGGTAGCTTAGTGGGTAAGAGCGTTGTGCCAGTAACCGAAAGGTCGCTGGTTCTAATCCCCGAGCCGACTAGGTGAAAAATCTGTCGATGTGCCCTTAAGCAAGGCACTTAACCCTAATTGCTCCTGTAAGTCGCTCTGGATAAGAGCGTCTGCAAAATGGAAATAGCAGGTGTTCTTAATGTTTTGTACACTCAGTGTATATCTGGAGTTAAACCTTAGCACTGACAATAATGTAATTTATTTATTTTCTCTTAGTACTTCCTGCTCCAGACCAGCTGACTGTTGACGCCGTAGACACCATATCAGCTGCTGTTAGCTGGAGCCAGCCACCAGGATTGGACCAAACCCAACATCATTACCAGATCTCCTACCACTGTCCAGGGACAGAACCCCACATCACTACCACATCTTCACACAGCATCACTCTCTCTGACCTGCAATGTGGTACTCAGTACTCTGTCACTGTCTGCACTGTGCTGGAAAATGGAAAGCAAAGTCAACTGGTGTCAACAACCCTCACCACAGGTAAGGAAGTACCCTACCATAACTGGTGTCAAGTATTGAAAGTGAAGGCCTCCTTGTTTCTTAAATAATTCCACTGATTCATAAAGTCAGCGTTAATTTGGACAAAGTTTATATCCTACCGACCATAAATGTTAGTCGTTGCAGCCAAGAAGCAGTGTGAAACTGAAAAAGCAGCTTATTGTATAGGTTAGTATGCTGGCACAAGTAAGGGAACCTCTGCTAAAATTAGGGTGATGTTTCAGTTTAATACTTTTCCCTCTGAAATGAAAAATAATGAGACAGAACTAACAAACTACAACAGAACTCTGAGGAATCAAGGATGTTAGAGGTCTAACATGGGTGATGTCATCCATTCACAAAAATATTTTACTGAAAAATGCAGTTTGTCAATGTGATAACAGGAATTACATCCAGGTTAGATATATGTCAAAGGTAACAGCAGTGTCCTTGTAATCCAAAAGAACATGAGGTCCGGATTGTTCTGGTGGGGAGGAATGGAGCTGGGAAGAGTGAATCAGGAAACACCATCCTGGGGAGGAAAGCTTTCAGATCAAAGTTGTCCTCTATTTCTGTGTGTTTTAAGAGAGATATTGTTACGGATCTTCATAAAATAAATATAGATTTTTGTTCCAGTGGTCCCACCCAGAGACTTAAAGGTAGACCATTTGAACGATACCTCCTTCACTCTCCACTGGTCCAATGCTGAAGGAATGGAGAAAGTCCCACAGCGCTTCCTCATATCCAACTGTAGCGTAGGAACAGACCTCCATGCAGAGAATACTAAAGACTGTCACACAACATTCTGGTACTGAGCACACCATCAGTGTCTCTACAGTGCTGAGCAATGGGGAACAGAGTGAACATGTCTCTACAACAATCTGCACTAGTAAGAGATCTTCCCCCAATTACAGCTCATTGTCTCTTTACCACTAACTACAACAATGTTGTTACATTACAAATACACGTTTTGTTGCTTCTGTTCTGTTTCTAGCTTATTTCTCCCCATATTAAAAGCCCTGGCTTTATTCTACTTTTCCACCGGCAAGGCTATAAACATTTTATTAAATTTTTAAGGGATTCCATTTTTTAATTTTTTAAAAAGTGAGGTGAGTGAAAATTTAAGGTAGAACTAGGGCTGTTGCGGTGACCATATTACCGCCCCACCGGCAGTCATGGGTCATGACCTCAGTAAAATTCCACATGACTACTGAGTCACGGTAATCTCCTTTTTATGCACTCTGGACATGCTTTGGCATTACCCAGCTTGCTAACTACCATCAGGTCCTAATGGCCTGGTACTCAGGGCTCTGTTGTCCCTCTAACCACTCTGACATCAATGCATTCGGAAATCACATCAAACACTTATCATCTAAACAGTATGCGCTTTTAAAACTCACCTCACTGTGATGATCAATTTGATGAAAGAAGTTCATTAACAGGTTGAAACTGAGTGGAAACATGGTAGTTGTGGATGTTCTTTCAAAGCCTAACATAACGAAATGGACAGCGCTTTCTAAGGTGATGATTCATTCAAAACACCCATATGCATATTAGAGATTATGCATATATGAGTCCAAGCCCCCCCCAATTAAAAAAAAAACGGAATTAAAATAATGATTGTCTATTCTTCTTACTATATAATTATATAATATAAAATAATCGCACAGGACTTAAGCTTATCTTGTCTGCTAAATGAACAAGTCTACAGCCTATGGCATGGTGCATAGCCAGATAACATACAGTAGGCCAACTCTTCTGTTCTTCTGAAATACATTTTCATCATAATGTTTCTTTAGTCCTGCCTAAAATAAATCATTGATTTATTGTGATGGTGCATATTATTATATTTATTATACATTTTTTTTAAATGTAGATGTTCCAAAAAGAAAGCATCAGCGGCTTGTATGTGTTGAGGCCTGGAGATGCTAAACGTCTTTACCATAAAACTTAAATTAATAGCCCAGGCGTTTATTTGCATAATGCACACAGCTTTTGCTCATTTGCATAGTTAATTGTTTAAGTCCAGCATTCACATCCAGAATTTTAATAAATGCACTAATGTGTTATAATTTACACGTCACATTTCTTTTGTCTTAGTATTCCTCTATTTCAAAGAAGAAAACTTAATTGACAGAATATTCTCATCTTTGACTGTGCATTTTTGAGAAGTCTTACTTTTGGCACTAGAGGGCGATGGGCCGATTTCTTGGGGTCTGTACTCCCGAAGTTGTTCACTGTTTTTGTGCTTGCCAGTTAGCAGTTGTCAGCTGTTAGCAGCCAATGGCTAGCAGTTTCTTACTGGCGATAGAAATTGATGATTGACATAGTTTTTTCGAGGCATTACTCAATTATTGAATGTAACAAATCAAACATTAAACCTTGTAAACAATTCATGGTAACCTCGTAAACAATTCATTCATTCATGGTCAGTTACCGTGAGACCGGCTGTCTATTGCATGACAATAACCAGCTGACAAAATGTCATGATCTCCACAGCCCTAGGTAGAACATCTTCTTAAAACACTATGGCAATCTTAGTGCAACACCTAGCAGCCTAATTGTCACACTCTGGCTCCAAGGACTGTGTGTTAGAGCCAGGGTGTATTTCATTTGGTGGTGTTGGGTTGGGTGAGTTTCATTTGTTTGTGTTTTTGGTGATTGGTTAATGACTCCCAATCGGAGGTAACGAGTGTCAGCTGTCGGCTCGTTATCTCTGATTGGGAGCCATATATATTCTGTGTGTTTTCTCCTGTGTTTTGTGGGTTATTGTTTCCGTGTTGCTGTTAGTCTGTATCAGGATTTGAACTTCACGTATCGTCATTTGTTGTTTTCTTCGTGGTTGCTTTAATTAATAAAGTCATCATGTTCACTCCACGCGCTGCGTATTGGTCCGCTCCTTTAGACGATCGTGACAGAAAAACCCACCATAAAGGAACCAAGCAGCGCGTCCAGGAACAAAGGGTCTGGACATGGAAGGAACTGGTGGAAGGTAAAGGGTCCTGGACTTGGGAGGAGATCCTAGATGGTATGGATCGCCGACCATGGAACGAGACGGTGGAGAGGCGACGGCGAGAGGAGCAACGGCATCAGCAGGGCCATCATCGTCGGAAGGACGAGAGGCAACCCCAAGAAATTTTTTGGGGGGGCACATGGCTTGGGCGACGGAGCAGCAGGAGGCTGCCACAAGGCAGAGTCAGAGGGCTGCCAGGTTAAGGGGGCTGACGGAGGCAGAGAAGGGACGGATTCAGTGGGCTACCAGGTCAAGGGGGCTACTGGGTAAAGCAGGGAAGGAAGGTGTTGAGGCACGGCGTGAGGTACTGGGGGTGTGTAACCAGTTCGGTCCGGCCCGTTCCTAGTCCCGAGGTGCAGCCAGTAGTGTGTGTTCCCGTGACGGTACGGCCTGTTCCGGTCCCTCGCACTAAGTGTAAGGTGCGCGTCGCCAGCCCGGTTCGGCCTGTTCCTGCCATACGCACCAAGTATGCGGTGCGCGTCGCCAGCTCAGCCCGGCCTGTTCCTACTCCACGCACCAGGGATACGGTGCGCTTCGCCAGCCCAGCCCGGCCTGTTCCTACTCCACGCACCAGGGATACGGTGCGCTTCGCCAGCCCAGCCCGGCCTGTTCCTACTCCACGCACCAGGGATACGGTGCGCCCGCCAGCCCGGCCCGGCCTGTTCCGGCCACTCGCACCAGGGATACGGTGCGCGTCGCCAGCCCCGCCCGGCCTGTTCCTGCTCTCCGCACTAGGCGTGAGGTGAGTCCCCAGGGTCCAGCAGGCCCTGTTCCGGCTCCCGCACTAGGCGTTATGGGAGTCCCCAGGGTCCAGTATGCCCTGTTCCGACTCCCCGCACTAGCCCTGAGATGCGTGTCCTCAGCCCGAGTACCTCCAGTTCCGGCACCACGCATCAGGCCTACGGTGCGTCCCCAGGGCCAAGCATGCCCTGTTGCTGCTTCCCGCACTAGCCCTGAGATGCGTGTCCTCAGCCCGGTACCTCCAGTTCCGGCACCACGCATCAGGCCTACGGTGCGTCCCCAGGGTCCAGCATGCCCTGTTGCTTCTCCCCGCACTAGCCCTGAGATGCGTGTCCTCAGCCCGGTACCTCCTGTTCCGGCACCACGCACCAGGCCTACGATGCGCCTCAGACGGCCAGAGTCTGCCGTCTGCCCAACGGGGCCTGAACTGTCCGTCTGCCCAACGCCGTCTGAACTGCCCGTCTGCCCAACGCCGTCAGAGCCTTCCGCCAGACAGGATCAGCCAGAGCCGTCTGCCAGACAGGATCAGCCAGAGCCTTCCGCCAGACAGGATCAGCCAGAGCCTTCCGCCAGACAGGATCAGCCAGAGCCTTCTGCCAGACAGGATCAGCCAGAGCCTTCTGCCAGACAGGATCAGCCAGAGCCTTCTGCCAGACAGGATCAGCCAGAGCCTTCTGCCAGACAGGATCAGCCAGATCCGTCAGTCGGCCATGAGCAGCCAGATCCGTCAGCCAGCCATGAGCAGCCAGATCCGTCAGCCAGCCATGAGCAGCCAGATCCGTCAGCCAGCCATGAGCCAGCCAGCCAGGATCCGCCATTTAGTCAGGTGCTGCCCCTTAGCTCCGGTGTTGCTCCTTATCCTGGTGCTGTCCCTTATCCTGGTGCTGTCCCTTAGCCTGGTACTGCCCCTTAGTCCGGTACTGCCCTTAGTCCGGTACTGCCCCGTAGTCCGGTACTGCCCCTTAGTCCGATGCTGCCCCTTAGTCCGGTGTTGCCCCTTAGTCCAGGTGGGGTTAGTTGGAGGGTGGTCATTGGGAGGAGGCTACCGAAGCAGGTTGTGACTGTGGTGGGGTGGGGATCACGACCGGGGCCAGAGCCACCACCGTGGACAGACGCCCACCCAGACCCTCCCCTAGAGCGTATGCTGGTGCGCCCGGAGTGCGCACCTTTAGGGGGGGGTACTGTCACACTCTGGCTCCAAGGACTGTGTGTTAGAGCCAGGGTGTATTTCATTTGGTGGTGTTGGGTTGGGTGAGTTTCATTTGTTTGTGTTTTTGGTGATTGGTTAATGACTCCCAATCGGAGGTAACGAGTGTCAGCTGTCGGCTCGTTATCTCTGATTGGGAGCCATATATATTCTGTGTGTTTTCTCCTGTGTTTTGTGGGTTATTGTTTCCGTGTTGCTGTTAGTCTGTATCAGGATTTGAACTTCACGTATCGTCATTTGTTGTTTTCTTCGTGGTTGCTTTAATTAATAAAGTCATCATGTTCACTCCACGCGCTGCGTATTGGTCCGCTCCTTTAGACGATCGTGACACTAATCAAGAGATGTTTCCTTTTGGGGAGGCTGAAAGAGGCATAGTTCAGCCATTATCTGAGAGGAAGTTATGTATCTCTTTATCGAAAGCTTGAGGACTTTTACATTTTTCAAATTATTACATTTTTGAGAAATGTTAAGTGGGACATCTGTTAAACATTTGAGTGTACAAAACATTTTACCCTCAGAACAGCCTCAATCTGTCGGGCATGGACTCTACAAGGTGTCGAAAGCGTTCCACAGGGATGTTGGCCCATGTTGACTCCAATGCTTCTTGAAGTTGTGTCAAGTTGTTAGGATGTCCTTTGGGTGGTGGACCATTCTTAATACACATAGGAAACTGTTGAGTGTGAAAAAAACAGCACCGTTGCAGTTCTTGATCCAAACGTATGCTCCTGGCACCCTCTGAATGGCACATCGTCTCATATTCGTCCCACTGGCTCCAGGCCATCTATAAATCACTTCTAGGCAAATCCCCGCCTTATCTTAGATCATTGGTTACCATAGCAACACCCACCCGTAGTATGCGTTCCAGCAGGTATATCTCACTGGTCATCCCCAAAGCCAACACCTCCTTTGGCCGCCATTCCTTCCAGTTCTCCGCTGCAAATGACTGGAACGAACTGCAAAAATCTCTGAAGCTGGAGACTCTTATCTCCCTCACTAACTTTAAGCATCAGTTGTCAGAGCACCTTACCGATCACTGCACCTGTACACAGTCCATCTGTAATTAGCCCACCCAACTACCTCATCCCCATTTTGTTATTTATTTTGCTCATTTGCACCCCAGTATCTCTATTTGCACATCATCTTCTGCACATCTATCACTCCAGTGTTAATACTAAATTGTAATTATTTTGCACTATGGCCTATTTATTGCCTTACCTCCACAACTGACTACATTTGCACACACTGTATATAGATTTTCTACTGTGTTATTGACTGTACGTTTTGTTTTTGTTTATTCCATATGTAACTGTGTTGTTGTTGTTGTTTTTATCGCACTGCTTTGCTTTATCTTGGCCAGGTTGAGAACTTGTTCTCAACTGACTTACCTGGTTAAATAAAGGTGAAATAAAAAAAAATAAAAAAATGTCTCAATGCTTAAAAATCCTTCTTTAACCTGTCTCCTCCCCTTCATCTAAACTGATTGAAGTGGATTTATCAAATCACATCAATAAGGGATCATAACTTTAATCTGGATTCACCTGGTCAGTCTTATGGAAATAGCAGGTGTTCTTAATGTTTTGTACACTCAGTGTATATCTGGAGTTAAACCTTAGCACTGACAATAATGTAATTTATTTATTTTCTCTTAGTACTTCCTGCTCCAGACCAGCTGACTGTTGACGCCGTAGACACCACATCAGCTGCTGTTAGCTGGAGCCAGCCACCAGGATTGGACCAAACCCAACATCATTACCAGATCTCCTACCACTGTCCAGGGACAGAACCGCACATCTCTACCACATCTTCACACAGCATCACTCTCTCTGACCTGCAAGGTGGTACTCAGTACTCTGTCACTGTCTGCACTGTGCTGGAAAATGGAAAGCAAAGTCAACTGGTGTTAACAACCCTCACAACAGGTAAGGAAGTACCCTACCATAACTGGTGTCAAGTATTGAAAGTGAAGGCCTCCTTGTTACTTAAATAATTCCACTGATTCATAAAGTCAGCGTTAATTTGGACAAAGTTTATATCCTACCGACCATAAATGTTAGTCGTTGCAGCCAAGAAGCAGTGTGAAACTGAAAAAGCAGCTTATTGTATAGGTTAGTATGCTGGCACAAGCAAGGGAACCTCTGCTAAAATTAGGGTGATGTTTCAGTTTAATACTTTTCCCTCTGAAATGAAAAAATAATGAGACAGAACTAACAAACTACAACAGAACTCTGAGGAATCAAGGATGTTAGAGGGTCTAACATGGGTGATGTCATCCATTCACAAAAATATTTTACTGAAAAATGCAGTTTGTCAATGTGATAACAGGAATTACATCCAGGTTAGATATATGTCAAAGGTAACAGCAGTGTCCTTGTAATCCAAAAGAACATGAGGTCCGGATTGTTCTGGTGGGGAGGAATGGAGCTGGGAAGAGTGAATCAGGAAACACCATCCTGGGGAGGAAAGCTTTCAGATCAAAGTTGTCCTCTATTTCTGTGTGTTTTAAGAGAGATATTGTTACGGATCTTCATAAAATAAATATAGATTTTTGTTCCAGTGGTCCCACCCAGAGACTTAAAGGTAGACCATTTGAACGATACCTCCTTCACTCTCCACTGGTCCAATGCTGAAGGAATGGAGAAAGTCCCACAGCGCTTCCTCATATCCAACTGTAGCGTAGGAACAGACCTCCATGCAGAGAATACTAAAGACTGTCACACAACATTCTGGTACTGAGCACACCATCAGTGTCTCTACAGTGCTGAGCAATGGGGAACAGAGTGAACATGTCTCTACAACAATCTGCACTAGTAAGAGATCTTCCCCCAATTACAGCTCATTCAGTGGCGGCTGGTGAAAAATATTCTCGGTGGGGCTGTGCCATACTTTTTTTTTCCTGTAACCATCGCGATATATTTTAACACAAACTGCAGGACAGCAGTGCTCAGTGAAACATTCAGTAATTATTTAATGCCAATATTAAAAAGTTGAGGCATTCTTACACAAAAACATATTACACAAACCCAAGCCTTTCATTTGCATTTAAAGTGAACTTTTCACCATTGGTAGTAAACAGGCAACGCAACAGGCATGCTGTCAGAACAGAGTGGAAAGTGGACAATAACATGAAATTATTATAAAGTTTATAGGAAATCTTACACTGTATAAAAGGATGTATAATATAGAAATGGATATCAAGTGGATGAACTCAAACCTTTGACTGGAAGAATAGCATACAGTATTTTATGATCATACTAAATGTGACTAATTGTTAATGTGCTCCAGAACTGCAACAATTAATTGATACAAAACAACATATATACAGTAATATTAGCAAAGACACTATTAAGACTTTCTAGAGTACCATATATAACTGGATTTTTTATGCTAAGGTCAACTATATACAAAGAAACATGCGGCCAGAGCTGCTCTGTGTGTGTGTGTCTGTCATCTTATTTGTACAGGAATTTTGCCCGTCTGTCCTTCTGAGTGGCAAACCTCTCAATGACCCTTTGATTAAAGTCAGGAATGTCCCTGACAAGTTTCTTCTCCATGGAGAGCATGGCCAGAGCGTTCAGGCGATCCTGTGTCATGCTGTTTCTCAGGAAGGTCTTGATCCTTTTCAGTGTAGAGAAGCACCTTTCTGACTCAGCAGTTGTCATGGGTGTGGTGATGAGGATCTTGAGGAGGCTGGCAGTCTCTGTGAAAGTGCTCTGAAGGTTGTTCTCCATGAAGAACTGGTACAGGGGCACTGCACCACTACAAGCCTTGAACTCACTGTTCTCATAGATGAGGGACAGTTCGGTTTTGAGCTTGGCCTTGTTCAACATGGGGTACGCCTCCACGGTTGTTTCAAGCGCTGTATCGGGGAACTTCACACTGTGTTGTGGGAACAACTCTCCGTGCAATAGTGTTGCGCTGATGAGGTGCTGGGTGAAGGAGAACCTCTCTTTGGCATGACTCAGGATGGTATCACATACCTGTAAAAGATACATCATCAGCTTTAATTTGCAATTAAGCTATTTTGATGCAAGTGATCCTGACTGACACATGCCTATGTCCAACTCAAGTATATGATTACCAAGGTGCTGATTGTTCAGGGTTTTGGCTACATACTACCAGGCCTGAAAAAAGTTCTAGGGGGAAACACTGACAATTACATCACAACTTACCTCTATAGCCAACCTCTGTTGTTCTCCTGGTCCCAGCATCCTCCAGTCGCTTGATGGGCTGTTGCTGCTCGTCAGATGCGCTGTCCCCACACAAAGAGGGAATTGAGGCCCTGGGTCCAAAAATAAAGTTTAATTTGATAACTTGCAATCAGACTTCTTAACTCACTGTAATTCCCCCTCAACACACAACCAGTGACTTTTATATATATATATATATATATATATATATATATATATATATATATATATATATAGACAGACAGACAGACAGACAGACAGACAGACAGACAGACAGACAGACAGATAGTGTGTATATACACACAAACTATGTCTAGTAACTGCTTTTAACCTGTGATGTACATAATTAACTGATGTTATTACGTTTTAAAGCCTTTTTCTATTACATTTGTGAGAGGGATGCAACATCATTTTGTTCTGCTGTGCACTTAGCAATAAAGTTAATCTTCAATAACAACTAGGCCTCTTCTAGAAATTGACCTGGTGGACACCTGAATAATTATTACAAACTGTGTAGTACTTTCCTGCATTATTATCAACGTCTGATTGTGTCTTCTCTTTCCTTTTAAAATACTAAAACAAATATAATTGTGACGGCTCTATGATAATCACTCACTTTGATGACCAGACACATTTAGGCTTTTAAACTGTTGTAAGTGAACTATTCATCTTTCTAACAACATCTTTATCAGCCAATAGTAAATATAGTTATTTACCTGATTGTTAGCATGCTGTCTGTGAACCTCTGGACAAGTGCTTTAATGAAGACAGGGTCGATGTTCCTCTTCTGCAGCTGGCTGAAAAGCATGTCCACATTTGGCATGATCTTGTGGAACAGTGCCAGGAAAAAACAGAAAGCCTCGTCTTCGAGCATCCTCACAAAGCCCCCGCCTCTCTGACAGTCGGGGCATCAAAGTTCCCAGAGTCTCTGATGGTCTGGAAACACGTTAGGAGGGCATCCCTGTACTCGTACACAGTGTTTACAGCGCGACTGTGGAAGTTCCACCGTGTTGTAGAGGCTCTGGGAGTCTATGCGCAACCACTTCGTCAAGCACGGTGGTTCGCTTGGGAGACCTGGAGAAGAAAGCAGAAAATCCTGCAAGGTCGGAAAGAAAGTGCCGATCCTGGGGATGCGTGAAGTAGCCTGCTGCATGATGAGGTTCAGCTGATGTGCATAGCAGTGGACGTAGTGCGCATTTTCGTACACATCCACTATTTTACGCTGCACTCCGCCCGGTGGCTCCCCTCATCACACTTGCTCCGTCGTAAGCCTGGGCAATAAGTTTGGCCTTTTGTCCATGTGAGAGTATGGTGCTGAGCCTCTCTAGCAGCGCTGTAGCGATGGTGTCGGGCGGTTGCGTTCTCGATCAAAATGAACTCGAAAAAACGCTCTTGGACGTTACTTTTAGCATCGATGTAGCGTATCACAAGCACCAACTGGCAGTGGGTGGAAGCGTCAGTCGTCTCGTCAGCTTGAATGGCGATAAAATCAGCACTCTTTACTTCCTCCAGGATGTAATCCTTAAGCACTGACAGCATACAGTCCAACAGCTCGTTCTGTATCGTCTTTGACGTGCCCTTAAAACGGTAGCTGTCTTCAGGTGCTCCTCCAGCACACTGTCGAGGGAGGCAACAAAATCCACTAAGCCCCGGAAAATGCCGGGGTTGTCCGAGGAGTCAGTCTCCTCGTGCCCACGCAAGGCCAACTCAAAAGCCCCACAGAACTTCACACAATCGATAATTTTGGATAGAATGTGCCTGTTTTTATCCACCTCCTCATTGTGTTTCCTCACCGCAATCCTGTGGCCGTCATCCAGCTGCGTAGCAATGTTCACCCTTCCTAATACAGCTAGCTTTACAGAGTTGTCCATGTGTGCCCTGGTGTTCTCATGTTTCTTTACCTTCTCTGACAGGTGCTTCATATCCCTCACTCCGGTACCTGTCCATGCTGAATCTGACCCCGTCGTTTTAAAAAAGCAAGCACGGAAAGCAAAATAAAGCATTAGCATCAGTGCACCCAGCTAGCCAAGCCTTCCTGGTGTACCAGCTACGGGAGAAGCCGCGCATATACTGCTTCCCTTTCTCGCTAGCCTGCTGTCTGATTGAGAGGTCAGGTTGATCTGGGCCCAGCTCTTTCACCCGAACTTTCTCTGACAAAGTTCTCCTCTCAAACGGATCTTGGAGGAGAGATTTCACCGAGTTAGGGTTGGGTCTTGGAGGAGTAACGTTTGCGCTCGCCATTGTCGTCTAGTAAAATGGCGCCACTGGAGCCCGGTCCTTATTTTATCAGGGGCGAGCTTGAGGGCGATAAAATAATCGCCCTCCTTGGATTCGATTTAAGATCGCTGATTGGCTACATTTTATGTCATACATTCATATCTTAAATTAGCAATTGGCTTAACTGCTACGTAGACCCGCCTCCTCGGGGCACTTTCTGTATCGCCCAGAGCTGACGAGGCGTTTGACAGGCAGAGGAAAGGTTGCGAATATGATTTTCTATCATATCTTACACATATTACTGTGTGCATTCCATATTTCAAACACACAAATATTGACATACTGATGTTTATATTATTATTATTATTATTTTTATTTATTTTTTATTTTATTTTTTAAACTAATTTTATTTAAGGGGGCGGCGCCCTAGCGCCCTCTATCGGCCAGCCGCCACTGAGCTCATTGTCTCTTTACCACTAACTACAACAATGTTGTTACATTACAAATACACGTTTTGTTGCTTCTGTTCTGTTTCTAGCTTATTTCTCCCCATATTAAAAGCCCTGGCTTTATTCTACTTTTCCACCGGCAAGGCTATAAACATTTTATTAAATTTTTAAGGGATTCCATTTTTTAATTTTTTTAAAAGTGAGGTGAGTGAAAATTTAAGGTAGAACTAGGGCTGTTGCGCTGACCATATTACCGCCCCACCGGTAAAAAAAACGGAATTAAAATAATGATTGTGTATTCTTCTTACTATAGAATTATATAATATACAATAATCGCACAGGACTTAAGCTTATCTTGTCTGCTAAATGAACAAGTCTACAGCCTATGGCATGGTGCATAGCCAGATAACATACAGTAGGCCAACTCTTCTGTTCTTCTGAAATACATTTTCATCATAATGTTTCTTTAGTCCTGCCTAAAATAAATCATTGATTTATTGTGATGGTGCATATTATTATATTTATTATTAAAAAAAATTAAATGTAGATGTTCCAAAAAGAAAGCATCAGCGGCTTGTATGTGTTGAGGCCTGGAGATGCTAAACGTGTTTACCATAAAACTTAAATTAATAGCCCAGGCGTTTATTTGCATAATGCACACAGCTTTTGCTCATATGCATAGTTAATTGTTTAAGTCCAGCATTCACATCCAGAATTTTAATAAATGCACTAATGTGTTATAATTTACACATCACATTTCTTTTGTCTTAGTATTCCTCTATTTCAAAGAAGAAAACTTAATTGACAGAATATTCTCATCTTTGACTGTGCATTTTTGAGAAGTCTTACTTTTGGCACTAGAGGGCGATGGGCCGATTTCTTGGGGTCTGTACTCCCAGGTTGTTCACTGTTTTTGTGCTTGCCAGTTAGCAGTTGTCAGCTGTTAGCAGCCAATGGCTAGCAGTTTCTTACTGGCGATAGAAATTGATGATTGACATAGTTTTTTCGAGGCATTACTGAATTATTGAATGTAACAAATCAAACATTAAACCTTGTAAACAATTCATGGTAACCTCGTAAACAATTCATTCATTCATGGTCAGTTACCGTGAGACCGGCTGTCTATTGCATGACAATAACCAGCTGACAAAATGTCATGATCTCCACAGCCCTAGGTAGAACATCTTCTTAAAACACTATGGCAATCTTAGTGCAACACCTAGCAGCCTAATCAAGAGATGTTTCCTTTTGGGGAGGCTGAAAGAGGCATAGTTCAGCCATTATCTGAGAGGAAGTTATGTATCTCTTTATCGAAAGCTTGAGGACTTTTACATTTTTCAAATTATTAAATTTTTGAGAAATGTTAAGTGGGACATCTGTTAAACATTTGAGTGTACAAAACATTTTACCCTCAGAACAGCCTCAATCTGTCGGGCATGGACTCTACAAGGTGTCGAAAGCGTTCCACAGGGATGTTGGCCCATGTTGACTCCAATGCTTCTTGAAGTTGTGTCAAGTTGGCAGGATGTCCTTTGGGGGGTGGACCATTCTTAATACACATAGGAAACTGTTGAGTGTGAAAAAACCAGCACCGTTGCAGTTCTTGATCCAAACGTATGCTCCTGGCACCCTCTGAATGGCACATCGTCTCATATTCGTCCCACTGGCTCCAGGCCATCTATAAATCACATCTAGGCAAACCCCTGCCTTATCTTAGATCATTGGTCACCATAGCAACACCCACCCGTAGGATGCGTTCCAGCAGGTATATCTCACTGGTCATCCCCAAAGCCAACACCTCCTTTGGCCGCCATTCCTTCCAGTTCTCCGCTGCAAATGACTGGAACGAACTGCAAAAATCTCTGAAGCTGGAGACTCTTATCTCCCTCACTAACTTTAAGCATCAGTTGTCAGAGCACCTTACCGATCACTGCACCTGTACACAGTCCATCTGTAATTAGCCCACCCAACTACCTCACCCCATATTGTTATTTATTTTGCTCTTTTGCACCCCAGTATCTCTATTTGCACATCATCTTCTGCACATCTATCACTCCAGTGTTAATACTAAATTGTAATTATTTTGCACTATGGCCTATTTATTGCCTTACCTCCACAACTGACTACATTTGCACACACTGTATATAGATTTTCTACTGTGTTATTGACTGTACGTTTTGTTTTTGTTTATTCCATATGTAACTGTGTTGTTGTTGTTGTTTTTATCGCACTGCTTTGCTTTATCTTGGCCAGGTTGAGAACTTGTTCTCAACTGACTTACCTGGTTAAATAAAGGTGAAATAAAAAATAAAAAATTTTTTTTCTCAATGCTTAAAAATCCTTCTTTAACCTGTCTCCTCCCCTTCATCTAAACTGATTGAAGTAGATTTATCAAATCACATCAATAAGGGATCATAACTTTCATCTGGATTCACCTGGTCAGTCTTATGGAAATAGCAGGTGTTCTTAATGTTTTGTACACTCAGTGTATATCTGGAGTTAAACCTTAGCACTGACAATAATGTAATTTATTTATTTTCTCTTAGTACTTCCTGCTCCAGACCAGCTGACTGTTGACGCCGTAGACACCACATCAGCTGCTGTTAGCTGGAGCCAGCCACCAGGATTGGACCAAACCCAACATCATTACCAGATCTCCTACCACTGTCCAGGGACAGAACCCCACATCACTACCACATCTTCACACAGCATCACTCTCTCTGACCTGCAAGGTGGTACTCAGTACTCTGTCACTGTCTGCACTGTGCTGGAAAATGGAAAGCAAAGTCAACTGGTGTCAACAACCCTCACAACAGGTAAGGAAGTACCCTACCATAACTGGTGTCAAGTATTGAAAGTGAAGGCCTCCTTGTTTCTTAAATAATTCCACTGATTCATAAAGTCAGCGTTAATTTGGACAAAGTTTATATCCTACCGACCATAAATGTTAGTCGTTGCAGCCAAGAAGCAGTGTGAAACTGAAAAAGCAGCTTATTGTATAGGTTAGTATGCTGGCACAAGCAAGGGAACCTCTGCTAAAATTAGGGTGATGTTTCAGTTTAATACTTTTCCCTCTGAAATGAAAAATAATGAGACAGAACTAACAAACTACAACAGAACTCTGAGGAATCAAGGATGTTAGAGGTCTAACATGGGTGATGTCATCCATTCACAAAAATATTTTACTGAAAAATGCAGTTTGTCAATGTGATAACAGGAATTACATCCAGGTTAGATATATGTCAAAGGTAACAGCAGTGTCCTTGTAATCCAAAAGAACATGAGGTCCGGATTGTTCTGGTGGGGAGGAATGGAGCTGGGAAGAGTGAATCAGGAAACACCATCCTGGGGAGGAAAGCTTTCAGATCAAAGTTGTCCTCTATTTCTGTGTGTTTTAAGAGAGATATTGTTACGGATCTTCATAAAATAAATATAGATTTTTGTTCCAGTGGTCCCACCCAGAGACTTAAAGGTAGACCATTTGAACGATACCTCCTTCACTCTCCACTGGTCCAATGCTGAAGGAATGGAGAAAGTCCCACAGCGCTTCCTCATATCCAACTGTAGCGTAGGAACAGACCTCCATGCAGAGAATACTAAAGACTGTCACACAACATTCTGGTACTGAGCACACCATCAGTGTCTCTACAGTGCTGAGCAATGGGGAACAGAGTGAACATGTCTCTACAACAATCTGCACTAGTAAGAGATCTTCCCCAATTACAGCTCATTGTCTCTTTACCACTAACTACAACAATGTTGTTACATTACAAATACACGTTTTGTTGCTTCTGTTCTGTTTCTAGCTTATTTCTCCCCATATTAAAAGCCCTGGCTGTATTCTACTTTTCCACCGGCAAGGCTATAAACATTTTATTAAATTTTTAAGGGATTCCATTTTTTAATTTTTTAAAAAGTGAGGTGAGTGAAAATTTAAGGTAGAACTAGGGCTGTTGCGCTGACCATATTACCGCCCCACCGGCAGTCATGGGTCATGACCTCAGTAAAATTCCACATGACTACTGAGTCACGGTAATCTCCTTTTATGCACTCTGGACACGCTTTGGCATTACCCAGCTTGCTAACTACCATCAGGTCCTAATGGCCTGGTACTCAGGGCTCTGTTGTCCCTCTAACCACTCTGACATCAATGCATTCGGAAATCACATCAAACACTTATCATCTAAACAGTATGCGCTTTTAAAACTCACCTCAC
Organism: Coregonus clupeaformis; assembly: GCF_020615455.1. Taxonomy (NCBI): domain Eukaryota; kingdom Metazoa; phylum Chordata; class Actinopteri; order Salmoniformes; family Salmonidae; genus Coregonus; species Coregonus clupeaformis. Next base: position 19,148 of record NW_025536000.1, on the reverse strand, counting down.
TGTGATGATCAATTTGATGAAAGAAGTTCATTAACAGGTTGAAACTGAGTGGAAACATGGTAGTTGTGGATGTTCTTTCAAAGCCTAACATAACGAAATGGACAGCGCTTTCTAAGGTGATGATTCATTCAAAACACCCATATGCATATTAGAGATGATGCATATATGAGTCCAAGCCCCCCACCCCCCAATTAAAAAAAACGGAATTAAAATAATGATTGTGTATTCTTCTTACTATATAATTATATAATATAAAATAATCGCACAGGACTTAAGCTTATCGTGTCATGCTAAATGATCAAGTCTACAGCCTATGGCATGGTGCATAGCCAGATAACATACAGTAGGCCAACTCTTCTGTTCTTCTGAAATACATTTTCATCATAATGTTTCTTTAGTCCTGCCTAAAATAAATCATTGATTTATTGTGATGGTGCATATTATAATATTTATTATAAAAAATTTTTTAATGTAGATGTTCCAAAAAGAAAGCATCAGAGGCTTGTATGTGTTGAGGCCTGGAGATGCTAAACGTGTTTACCATAAAACTTAAATGAATAGCCCAGGCGTTTATTTGCATAATGCACACAGCTTTTGCTCATTTGCATAGTTAATGTAAATTGCATTTACATCCAGAATTTTAATAAATGCACTAATGTGTTATAATTTACACGTCACATTTCTTTTGACTTAGTATGCCTCTATTTCAAAGAAGAAGAAAAAACTTAATTGACAGAATATTCTCATCTTTGACTGTGCATTTTTGAGAGGTCTTACTTTTGGCACTAGAGGGCGATGGGCCGATTTCTTGGGGTCTGTACTCCCGAAGTTGTTCACTGTTTTTGTGCTTGCCAGTTAGCAGTTGTCAGCTGTTAGCAGCCAATGGCTAGCAGTTTCTTACTGGCGATAGAAATTGATGATTGACATAGTTTTTTCGAGGCATTACTGAATTATTGAATGTAACAAATCAAACATTAAACCTTGTAAACAATTCATGGTAACCTCGTAAACAATTCATTCATTCATGGTCAGTTACCGTGAGACCGGCTGTCTATTGCATGACAATAACCAGCTGACAAAATGTCATGACCTCCACAGCCCTAGGTAGAACATCTTCTTAAAACACTATGGCAATCTTAGTGCAACACCTAGCAGCCTAATCAAGAGATGTTTCCTTGTGGGGAGGCTGAAAGAGGCATAGTTCAGCCATTATCTGAGAGGAAGTTATGTATCTCTTTATCGAAAGCTTGAGGACTTTTACATTTTTCAAATTCTAAAATTTTTGAGAAATGTTAAGTGGGACATCTGTTAAACATTTGAGTGTACAAAACATTTTATCCTCAGAACAGCCTCAATCTGTCGGGCATGGACTCTACAAGGTGTCAAAAGCGTTCCACAAGGATGTTGGCCCATGTTGACTCCAATGCTTCTTGAAGTTGTGTCAAGTTGGCAGGATGTCCTTTGGGTGGTGGACCATTCTTAATACACATAGGAAACTGTTGAGTGTGAAAAAACCAGCACCGTTGCAGTTCTTGATCCAAACGTATGCTCCTGGCACCCTCTGAATGGCACATCGTCTCATATTCGTCCCACTGGCTCCAGGCCATCTATAAATCACTTCTAGGCAAATCCCCGCCTTATCTTAGATCATTGGTCACCATAGCAACACCCACCCGTAGGATGCGTTCCAGCAGGTATATCTCACTGGTCATCCCCAAAGCCAACACCTCCTTTGGCCGCCATTCCTTCCAGTTCTCCGCTGCAAATGACTGGAACGAACTGCAAAATCTCTGAAGCTGGAGACTCTTATCTCCCTCACTAACTTTAAGCATCAGTTGTCAGAGCACCTTACCGATCACTGCACCTGTACACAGTCCATCTGTAATTAGCCCACCCAACTACCTCATCCCCATATTGTTATTTATTTTGCTCATTTGCACCCCAGTATCTCTATTTGCACATCATCTTCTGCACATCTATCACTCCAGTGTTAATACTAAATTGTAATTATTTTGCACTATGGCCTATTTATTTCCTTACCTCCATAACTTACTACATTTGCACACACTGTATATAGATTTTCTACTGTGTTATTGACTGTACGTTTTGTTTTTGTTTATTCCATATGTAACTGTGTTGTTGTTGTTTTTATCGCACTGCTTTGCTTTATCTTGGCCAGGTTGAGAACTTGTTCTCAACTGACTTACCTGGTTAAATAAAGGTGAAATAAAAAATAAATAAATAATAAATGTCTCAATGCTTAAAAATCCTTCTTTAACCTGTCTCCTCCCCTTCATCTAAACTGATTGAAGTGGATTTATCAAATCACATCAATAAGGGATCATAACTTTCATCTGGATTCACCTGGTCAGTCTTATGGAAATAGCAGGTGTTCTTAATGTTTTGTACACTCAGTGTATATCTGGAGTTAAACCTTAGCACTGACAATAATGTAATTTATTTATTTTCTCTTAGTACTTCCTGCTCCAGACCAGCTGACTGTTGACGCCGTAGACACCACATCAGCTGCTGTTAGCTGGAGCCAGCCACCAGGATTGGACCAAACCCAACATCATTACCAGATCTCCTACCACTGTCCAGGGACAGAACCCCACATCACTACCACATCTTCACACAGCATCACTCTCTCTGACCTGAAACCTGGTACTGAATACTCTGTCACTGTCTGCACTGTGCTGAAGAATGGAAAGCAAAGTCAACTGGTGTTAACAACCCTCACCACAGGTAAGGAAGTACCCTACCATAACTGGTGTCAAGTATTGAAAGTGAAGGCCTCCTTGTTTCTTAAATAATTCCACTGATTCATAAAGTCAGCGTTAATTTGGACAAAGTTTATATCCTACCGACCATAAATGTTAGTCGTTGCAGCCAAGAAGCAGTGTGAAACTGAAAAAGCAGCTTATTGTATTGGTTAGTATGCTGGCACAAGCAAGGGAACCTCTGCTAAAATTAGGGTGATGTTTCAGTTTAATACTTTTCCCTCTGAAATGAAAAAGAATGAGACAGAACTAACAAACTACAACAGAACTCTGAGGAATCAAGGATGTTAGAGGTCTAACATGGGTGATGTCATCCATTCATCCATTCACAAAAATATTTTACTGAAAAATGCAGTTTGTCAATGTGATAACAGGAATTACATCCAGGTTAGATTTATGTCAAAGGTAACAGCAGTGTCCTTGTAATCCAAAAGAACATGAGGTCCGGATTGTTCTGGTGGGGAGGAATGGAGCTGGGAAGAGTGAATCAGGAAACACCATCCTGGGGAGGAAAGCTTTCAGATCAAAGTTGTCCTCTATTTCTGTGTGTTTTAAGAGAGATATTGTTACGGGTCTTCATAAAATAAATATAGATTTTTGTTCCAGTGGTCCCACCCAGAGACTTAAAGGTAGACCATTTGAACGATACCTCCTTCACTCTCCACTGGTCCAATGCTGAAGGAATGGAGAAAGTCCCACAGCGCTTCCTCATATCCAACTGTAGCGTAGGAACAGACCTCCATGCAGAGAATACTAAAGACTGTCACACAACATTCTGATACTGAGCACACCATCAGTGTCTCTACAGTGCTGAGCAATGGGAACAGAGTGAACCTGTCTCTACAACAATCTGCACTAGTAAGAGATCTTCCCCCAATTACAGCTCATTGTCTCTTTACCACTAACTACAACGATGTTGTTACATTACAAATACAAGTTTTGTTGCTTCTGTTCTGTTTCTAGCTTATTTCTCCCCATATTAAAAGCCCTGGCTTTATTCTACTTTTCCACCGGCGAGGCTATAAACATTTTATTAAATTTTTAAGGGATTCCATTTTTTTTTTTTGTTAAAGTGAGGTGAGTGAAAATTTAAGGTAGAACTAGGGCTGTTGCGCTGACCATATTACCGCCCCACCGGCAGTCATGGGTCATCATGGCCTCAGTAAAATTCCACATGACTACTGAGTCACGGTAATCTCCTTTTTATGCACTCTGGACACGCTTTGGCATTACCCAGCTTGCTAACTACCATCAGGTCCTAATGGCCTGGTACTCAGGGCTCTGTTGTCCCTCTAACCATCAGGTCCTAATGGCCTGGTACTCAGGTCTCTGTTGTCCCTCTAACCACTCTGACATCAATGCATTTGGAAATCACATCAAACACTCATCATCTAAACAGTATGCGCTTTTAAAACTCACCTCACTGTGATGATCAATTTGATGAAAGAAGTTCAATAACAGGTTGAAACTGAGTGGAAACATGGTAGTTGTGGATGTTCTTTCAAAGCCTAACATAACGAAATGGACAGTGCTTTCTAAGGTGATGATTCATTCAAAACACCCATATGCATATTAGAGATTATGCATATATGAGTCCAAGCCCCCCCAATTAAAATAAAAATTGTATATTGTATTCTTCTTACTATATACAGTGAGGGAAACAAGTATTTGATCCCCTACTGATTTTGTACGTTTGCCCACTGACAAAGAAATGATCAGTCTTTAATTTTAATGGTAGGTTTATTTGAACAGTGGGAGACAGAATAACAAAAAATCCAGAAAAACACAGGTCAAAAATGTTATAAATTGATTTGCATTTTAATGAGGGAAATAAGTATTTGACCCCCTCTCAATCAGAAACATTTCTGGCTCCCAGGTGTCTTTTATACAGGTAACGAGCTGAGATTAGGAGCACACTCTTAAAGGGAGTGCTCCTAATCTCAGTTTGTTACCTGTATAAAAGACACCTGTCCACAGAAGCAATCAAACAATCAGATTCCAAACTCTCCACCATGGCCAAGACCAAAGAGCTCTCCAAGGATGTCAGGGACAAGATTGTAGACCTACACAAAGCTGGAATGGGCTACAAGACCATCGCCAAGCAGCTTGGTGAGAAGAGGACAACAGTTGGTGCGATTATTCACAAATGGAAGAAACACAAAATAACTGTCAATCTCCCTCGGCCTGGGGCTCCATGCAAGATCTCACCTCGTGGAGTTGCAATGATCATGAGAACGGTGAGGAATCAGCCCAGAACTACACGGGAGTATCTTGTCAATGATCTCAAGGCAGCTGGGACCATAGTCACCAAGAAAAGAATTGGTAACACACTACGCCGTGAAGGACCAAAATCCTGCAGAGCCCGCAAGGTCCCCCTGCTCAAGAAAGCACATATACAGGGCCGCCTGAAGTTTGCCAATGAACATCTGAATGATTCAGAGGAGAACTGGGTGAAAGTGTTGTGGTCAGATGAGACCAAAATCGAGCTCTTTGGCATTAACTCAACTCGCCGTGTTTGGAGGAGGAGGAATGCTGTCTATGACCCCAAGAACACCATCCCCACCGTCAAACATGGAGGTGGAACCATTATGCTTTGGGGGTGTTTTTCTGCTAAGGGGACAGGACAACTTCACCGCATCAAAGGGACGATGGACGGGGCCATTTACAGTCAAATCTTGGGTGAGAACCTCCTTCCCTTAGCCAGGGCATTGAAAATGGGTCGTGGATGGGTATTCCAGGATGACAATGACCCAAAACACACGGCCAAGGCAACAAAGGAGTGGCTCAAGAAGAAGCACATTAAGGTCCTGGAGTGGCCTAACCAGTCTCCAGACCTTAATCCCATAGAAAATCGGTGGAGGGAGCTGAAGGTTCGAGTTGCCAAACGTCAGCCTCGAAACCTTAATGACTTGGAAAAGATCTGCAAAGAGGAGTGGAACAAAACCCCTCCTGAGATGTGTGCACACCTGGTGGCCAACTACAAGAAACATCTGACCTCTGTGATTCCCAACAAGGGTTTTGCCACCAAGTACTAAGTCATGTTTTGCAGAGGGGTCAAATACTTATTTCCCTAATTAAAATGCAAATCAATGCGTTGACATGCGTTTTTCTGGATTTTTTGTTGTTGTTATTCTGTCTCACTGTTCAAATAAACCTACCATTAAAATTATAGACTGATCATGTCTTTGTCAGTCGGCAAACGTACAAAATCAGCAGGGGATCAAATACTTTTTTCCCTCACTGTAATTATATAATATAAAATAATCGCACAGGACTTAAGCTTATCTTGTCTGCTAAATGAACAAGTCTACAGCCTATGGCATGGTGCATAGCCAGATAACATACAGTAGGCCAACTCTTCTGTTCTTCTGAAATACATTTTCATCATAATGTTTCTTTAGTCCTGCCTAAAATAAATCATTGATTTATTGTGATGGTGCATATTATAATATTTATTATAATTTGTTTATTAATGTAGATGTTCCAAAAAGAAAGCATCAGCGGCTTGTATGTGTTGAGGCTTGGAGATGCTAAACGTGTTTACCATAAAACTTAAATTAATAGCCCAGGTGTTTATTTGCATAATGCACACAGCTTTTGCTCATTTGCATAGTTAATTTTTTAAGTCCAGCATTCACATCCAGAATTTTAATAAATGCACTAATGTGTTAAAATTTACACGTCACATTTCTTTTGTCTTAGTATTCCTCTATTTCAACGAAGAAGAAAAAACTTAATTGACAGAATATTCTCATCTTTGACTGTGCATTTTTGAGAGGTCTTACTTTTGGCACTAGAGGGCGATGGGCCGATTTCTTGGGGTCTGTACTCCCGAAGTTGTTCACTGTTTTTGTGCTTGCCAGTTAGCAGTTGTCAGCTGTTAGCAGCCAATGGCTAGCAGTGTCACAAAGCTGATGTGGTGTGGGAGTCAGGCGCAGGATCTGGTCGATGGTGGTGGTAAGGTAGGAGGAGGTGTGGGCACGCCTCCCCTTTCCCATCGGTGCAGGGTGTTCATCACCTCTTGCATTGCTGAGCCGAGTTGCTGGATCCTGGCGTCCTGGCGGCTGACCCGATCCTCCAGCGACTCGTTGGCCGCCGCTGCTCCTGCTGACTCCATGGTATGGTGTGTGTTTCTGTCACAAAGCTGATGTGGATGTGGTGTGGGAGTCAGGCGCAGGACACAGAGGCTCAGTCAACACGACTTTACTTAGACTTCCGAGAAAATACAAAATAAATGGCCTCAAACACTGGAGGCGAGCGATTACGCAAACAGTGCGTAAAATACACATACAACAATAAATACTACTAACGAGACACCAACGGACAGGCGGACAAAACATACAACTGCAAACAAAACCAAAGGGAAACTTATAGGTGACATAATCAATACATAAGACGAAACAGGTGCACCAACAAGACAAGACCAAACAAACATCGAGAACATCAAGCGGTAGTAGCTAGTACTCCGGGGACGACGAACGCCAAAGCCTGCCAGAGCAAGGAGGAGGAGCAGTCTCGGCGGAATTCGTGACAGTACCCCCCCCTTGACGAGCGGCTCCAGCCGTGCGCTGACCCCGGCCTCGGGGATGGCCAGGAGGACGTGGAGCAGGGCGCGTGGGATGACTACGGTGGAACTCAGTCAGGAGGGATGGTTCTAGAATGTCCCTCCTAGGCACCCAGCACTGTTCCTCCGGACCGTACCCCTCCCACTCCACAAGATATTGTAGACCCCCATCCGACATCTCGAATCCACGATGGACCGGACTGAGTACGCCGGAGCCCCCTCGATGTCCAGTGGGGGCGGAGGAGTCTCTCTTATCTCACTGTCCTGGAGTGGACCAGCTACCACCGGCCTGAGGAGAGACACATGGAACGAGGGGTTAATGTGATAATCATTAGGCAGTTGTAACTTGTAACAAACCTCGTTCAATCTCCTCAGGACTTTAAATGGCCCCACAAACCGCCGACCAAGCTTCCGGCAGGGCAGGCGAAGGGGCAGGTTTCGAGTCGAGAGCCAGACTCGATCTCCAGGTGCGTATACTGGACCCTCACTGCGGTGGAGATCGGCGCTCGCCTTCTGCCTACGGATGGCCGGCTGCAGATGGACGTGTGCAGCGTTCCACGTCTCCTCCGAGCGCCGAAACCTCTCATCCACCGCAGGAGCCTCGATCTGGCTCTCATGCCATGGTGCCAGAACCGGCTGATAACCTAACACACACTGGAAAGGGGTCAGGTTAGTACAGGAGTGGCGAAGAGAGTTCTGAGCCATCTCTGCCCAGGGGATATACCCCGACCACTCCTCCTGCCGGCCCTGGCAATATGATCTCAGAAACCTACCCACATCCTGGTTTACTCTCTCCACCTGCCCATTACTCTCAGGGTGGAAGCCCGAGGTAAGGCTAACCGAGACCCCCAAGCGTTCCATGAAAGCCCTCCAGACTCTAGAGGTGAATTGGGGACCCCGATCAGACACTATATCCTCGGGAACCCCGTAGTGCTGGAAGACGTGGGTAAACAAAGCCTCAGCGGTCTGTAGGGCAGTAGGGAGACCCGGCATTGGGATGAGGCGACAGGCCTTAGAGAACCGATCCACAACGACCAGAATAGTGGTATTCCCCTGAGAGGGGGGAAGGTCCGTGACAAAGTCCACCGAGAGGTGAGACCACGGCCGTTGTGGAACGGGCAGGGGTTGTAACTTCCCCCTGGGCAGGTGTCTAGGCGCCTTAGACTGAGCGCACACCGAGCAGGAGGAGACATAAACCCTCATGTCCCTAGCCAATGTTGGCCACCAGTACTTAACACTAAGGCAGTGCACTGTCCGGCCAATACCTGGATGTCCAGAGGAGGGTGACATATGAGCCCAATAAATAAGACCATCACGGACCTCGAGCGGCACGTACGTCCGACCCACTGGACACTCTGGGGGAGTAGGGTCGGTGAGTAACGCCCGCTCAATTTCCGCATCGACCTCCCATACCACCGGTGCCACCAGACAAGACTCCGGCAGTATGGGAGTGGGCTCAATGGACCTCTCCTCTGTGTCATACCGCCGGGACAGGGCGTCTGCCTTACCGTTCTGGCACCCTGGGATGTAAGTTATCTTAAACACAAACTGGGTCAGAAACATGTTCCACCTAGCCTGACGAGGGTTCAATCTCCTAGCTGCCCGGATGTACTCCAGCTTACGGTGGTCAGTCAGAATGAGAAAAGGGTGTTGAGCCCCCTCAAGCCAATGCCTCCACACCTTTAGGGCTTGAACCACGGCTAACAGCTCCCTGTCCCCTACGTCATAATTTCGCTCCGCCGGGCTGAGCTTCGTAGAATAAAAAGCGCAGGGACGGAGCTTAGGAGGCGTGCCTGAGCGTTGCGACAGCACTGCCCCAATACCGGCCTCAGACGCGTCCACCTCTACCTGGAACGGTAAAGCGGGTTCCGGGTGCGCCAGCACCGGAGCTGAAGTGAACAGGTCCTTCAGTGTACCAAACGCCCTGTCCGCCTCAGCCGACCACTGCAAACGCACCGGGCCCCCCTTCATCAGGGAAGTAATGGGAGCTGCCACCTGTCCAAAACCCCGGATAAACCTCCGGTAGTAATTGGCAAAACCCCAAAACTGCTGCACCTCTTTAACAGTGGTTGGGGTTTGCCAATTACGCACGGCTGACACACGGTCAACCTCCATCTTCACCCCTGACGCGGACAACCGATGACCCAAGAAGGAGATGGACTCCTGGAAAAATAGACATTTCTCTGCCTTGAAATACATGTCATCCAACAGCCTACCCAACACTCGGCGCACCAGGGCTACATGCTCGGCTCGTGTAGAAGAGTACACTAGGATGTCGTCAATGTACACTACAACACCCTGCCCATGCAGGTCCCGGATGATCTCGTCCACAAAGGATTGGAAGACCAAAGGAGCATTCATTAACCTGTATGGCATGACGAGATACTCATAATGACCCGAGGTGGTACTAAATGCTGTCTTCCATTCATCTCCCTCTCCCTAATGCGCACTCAAGTTGTAGGCGCTCCTGAGATCCAGTTTTGTGAAGAACGCGCTCCGCGTAATGATTCAGTCATACTCGCAATCAGAGGAAGAGGGTAACTGTATTTAACAGTGATCTGATTGAGACTACGATAATCAATACACGGGCGCAACCCCTCCATCCTTCTTCTTCACAAAAAGAAACTCGAGGACGCAGGGGAAGTGGAGGACCGTATGTATCCTTGTCTCAGGGACTCGGCTATGTATGTCTCCATAGCCGCCGTCTCCTCTTGAGACAGAGGATACACATGGCTCCGCGGAAGTGCCGCACCTGCCTGGAGGTTTATCGCACAATCTCCCTGTCTATGAGGTGGCAATCACGTCGCCCTAGTCTTGCTAAACACTAGTGCCAAATCCTCATACTCAGGGGGAATGTGCATTGCGGGCACTTGGTTCGGACTCTCCACCGTGGTCGCCCCTACGGAAACACCTAGACATCGCCCAACACACTGGTCAGACCACTCCTTGAGAGCCCTCTGTTGCCACGAAATGGTGGGGTCATGGGCGATTAACCAAGGAAGCCCCAGCACCACTGGATACGCAGGAGTGTCGATCAGGTACAACTGAATGATCTCCTCATGACCCCCCTGCGTCTTCATCTTTAGTGGTGCAGTGACCTCCCTAATCAACCCAGATCCCAACAGACGGCTATCTAGGGCATGGACAGGGAAAGGTGCATCAACGGGCAGGAGGGGAATCCCTAACTTATCACAAAATTTCCGATCAATAAAATTCCCAGCTGCGCCTGAATCGACTAGCGCCTTCTGCTGGGAATGAGATGCAACCTGAGGAAATACTACAGGTATACACAAGTGAACAACAGAGAGCTCTGGGTGAGTGGGGTGCCTACTCACCTGGAATGACTCCCCAGTGCGCGACCTGTTGCCCCGAATCCCTGGTGACCCTCCCCAGCACCTAGCCGCAGTGTGTCCTCCACGGCCACAGTTGGTGCAGGGGACGGCCCCCCTCGGGTTCTCTCTCCTCCTCTCTCTAGTGCCAGCACCCCCGAGCTCCATAGTGCTCGGCTCGGAGGTGCTGAGGGATGGAATGGACGGCCCCAACTCGGGACGTCCGCGGGTGGCCAGCAGGGTATCCAGACGGATTGACATGTCCACCAACTGGTCGAAGGATAGATTGGTGTCCCTGCAGGCCAGCTCTCGTCGAACGTCCTCACGCAGGCTACACCGATAGTGGTCGATGAGGGCCCTCTCATTCCACCCCGCATCCGTTGCTAGAGTCCGGAAGTCCAGGGCGAACTCCTGTGCGCTCCTCTTCCCCTGTCGGAGGTGGAACAGACGCTCCCCCGCCGCTTTACCCTCAGGTGGATGGTCGAACACGGCCCTGAAGCGGCGGGAGAACTCCGCGTAGCTGATGGTGGAAGCGTCTATTCCCCTCCATTCGGCATTGGCCCACTCCAACGCCTTGCCAGAGAGACAGGAGATGAGGGCGGAAACGCTCTCGTATCCCGAGGGCGCCGGGTGTATGGTTGCCAAGTAGAGTTCCACCTGCAGGAGGAACCCCTGACACCCGGCTGCGGTGCCCTCATACGCCCTTGGGAGCGAGAGCCGAATCCCACTGGACTCCGGAGCTGGTATGGTGGGTCTGGCCGATGGTGGTGGTAAGATAGGAGGAGGTGTGGGCACGCCTCCCCTTTCCCATCGGCGCAGGGTGTTCATCACCTCTTGCATTGCTGAGCCGAGTTGCTGGATCCTGGCGTCCTGGCAGCTGACCCGATCCTCCAGCGACTCGTTGGCCGCCGCTGCTCCTGCTGACTCCATGGTATGGTGTATGTTTCTGTCACAAAGCTGATGTGGATGTGGTGTGGGAGTCAGGCGCAGGACACAGAGGCTCAGTCAACACGACTTTACTTAGACTTCCGAGAAAATACAAAATAAATGGCCTCAAACACTGGAGGCGAGCGATTACGCAAACAGTGCGTAAAATACACATACAACAATAAATACTACTAACGAGACACCAACGGACAGGCGGACAAACACACACAACTGCAAACAAAACCAAAGGGAAACTTATAGGTGACATAATCAATACATAAGACGAAACAGGTGCACCAACAAGACAAGACCAAACAAACATCGAGAACATCAAGCGGTAGTAGCTAGTACTCCGGGGACGACGAACGCCGAAGCCTGCCCGAGCAAGGAGGAGGAGCAGTCTCTGCGGAATTCGTGACAAGCAGTTTCTTACTGGCGATAGAAATTGATGATTGACATAGTTTTTTCGAGGCATTACTGAATTATTGAATGTAACAAATCAAACATTAAACCTTGTAAACAATTCATGGTAATTCATGGTAACCTCGTAAACAATTCATTCATTCATGGTCAGTTACCGTGAGACCGGCTGTCTATTGCATGACAATAACCAGCTGACAAAATGTCGTGATCTCCACAGCCCTAGGTAGAACATCTTCTTAAAACACTATGGCAATCTTAGTGCAACACCTAGCAGCTTAATCAAGAGATGTTTCCTTTTGGGGAGGCTGAAAGAGGCATAGTTCAGCCATTATCTGAGAGGAAGTTATGTATCTCTTTATCGAAAGCTTGAGGACTTTTACATTTTTCAAATTATTAAATTTTTGAGAAATGTTAAGTGGGACATCTGTTAAACATTTGAGTGTACAAAACATTTTACCCTCAGAACAGCCTCAATCTGTCGGGCATGGACTCTACAAGGTGTCGAAAGCGTTCCACAGGGATGTTGGCCCATGTTGACTCCAATGCTTCTTGAAGTTGTGTCAAGTTGGCAGGATGTCCTTTGGGGGTGGACCATTCTTAATACACATAGGAAACTGTTGAGTGTGAAAAACCAGCACCCGTTGCAGTTCTTGATCCAAACGTATGCTCCTGGCACCCTCTGAATGGCACATCGTCTCATATTCGTCCCACTGGCTCCAGGCCATCTATAAATCACTTCTAGGCAAATCCCCGTCTTATCTTAGATCATTGGTCACCATAGCAACACCCACCCGTAGTATGCGTTCCAGCAGGTATATCTCACTGGTCATCCCCAAAGCCAACACCTCCTTTGGCCGCCATTCCTTCCAGTTCTCCGCTGCAAATGACTGGAACGAACTGCAAAAATCTCTGAAGCTGGAGACTCTTATCTCCCTCACTAACTTTAAGCATCAGTTGTCAGAGCACCTTACCGATCACTGAACCTGTACACAGTCCATCTGTAATTAGCCCACCCAACTACCTCACCCCATATTGTTATTTATTTTGCTAATTTGCACCCCAGTATCTCTATTTGCACATCATCTTCTGCACATCTATCACTCCAGTGTTAATACTAAATTGTAATTATTTTGCACTATGGCCTATTTATTTCCTTACCTCCATAACTTACTACATTTGCACACACTGTATATAGATTTTCTACTGTGTTATTGACTGTACGTTTTGTTTTTGTTTATTCCATATGTAACTGTTTTGTTGTTGTTTTTATCGCACTGCTTTGCTTTATCTTGGCCAGGTTGAGAACTTGTTCTCAACTGACTTACCTGGTTAAATAAAGGTTGAATAAAAAAATATATAATAAATGTCTCAATGCTTAAAAATCCTTCTTTAACCTGTCTCCTCCCCTTCATCTAAACTGATTGAAGTGGATTTATCAAATCACATCAATAAGGGATCATAACTTTCATCTGGATTCACCTGGTCAGTCTAATGGAAATAGCAGGTGTTCTTAATGTTTTGTACACTCAGTGTATTTCTGGAGTTAAACTGTAATCCTGACATTAATGTATTTTCCCTTAGTACTGCCTGCTCCAGACCAGATTAATGTTGACTCAGTGGACACCACATCAGCTGCTGTTAGCTGGAACCAGCCACCAGGATTGGACCAAACCCAACATCATTACCAGATCTCCTACCACTGTCCAGGGACAGAACCACACATCACTACCACATCTTCACACAGCATCACTCTCTCTGACCTGAAACTTGATACTGAATACTCTGTCACTGTCTGCACTGAGTTGGAAAATGGAAAGCAAAGTCAACTGGTGTTAACAACCCTCACCACAGGTAAGGAAGTACCCTACTATGACTGGTGTCATGTATTGAAAGTGTAGGCCTCCTTGTTTCTTAAATAATTCCACTGATTCATAAAGTCAGCGTTAATTTGGACAAAGTTTATATTCTACCAACCATAAATGTTATTCGTTGCAGCCAAGAAGCAGTGTGAAACTGAAAAAGCAGCTTATTGTATAGGTTAGTATGCTGGCACAAGCAAGGGAACCTCTGCTAAAATTAGGGTGATGTTTCCATTTAATACCTTTCCCACCTCAATATAAAAGAGAGAATGGGACAGCACTAATGTCAAATGCAATAGAACTCTAAGGACTCAAGGATACTAGAGTTCTTACATGGGTGATGTCATCCATTGACTTTGTGGATGGAAAATGATTTTACAGAAACATGCAGTTTGTCAATGTGCTAACAGGAAGAACATCAAGGTTATACTCATGTCAAAGGTAACAACAGTGTCCTTGTAATCCAACAGAATATGAGGTCCTGATTGTTCTGGTTGGGAAGACTGGAGCTGGGAAGAGTGCTTCAGGAAACACCATTCTGGGGACAAGTATTTTCCTATCCATGTTTTCCAGTATTTCTCTGACAAAAGACTGTCAAAAGAAAAGAGGGAAGGTGGGTGTGCAACGTGTGGCTGTTATCGACACCCCAGGTTTGATTGATACCATGGTATCTCAAGAAGAGACACTGAGAAAGATCGCTCTGTGCATCTCTCTCTCTGCTCCTGGTCCCCATGTGTTCCTGGTTGTGATCAAGCTGGGAAGATTCACTGTAGAGGAGCAGAAAACTGTGGAGATGATTCAGAAATTCTTTGGTGATGAAGCATCGAAATACACCATGGTTCTCTTCACACATGGAGACCTTCTTGATGATGATGATGTAACAATTGAAGACTTCCTGCTTGGAAATCCAGTTCTGAAAAGGTTAATTTCTCAATGTAATGGGGGATATCATGTCTTTAAAAACAAAGATAAGAATCCCTCCCAGGTCACTGAGCTGCTTGAGAAGATAAACAAGATGGTCATGATGAATGGAGGAAGCCACTACACCACTGAGATGTTCCAGGAGACTGAAAGAGAGATTGAAGAGAGGTTGAAGAGGAGAAAGTAGTAACACAAGGTGAATGCTGTGTACAATGAGAGTCTGTAACGTTACCATCTGTCATTGTTTTGCCTGGTTGGTTGGTTTACAGTTTGTCTAACGAATGTCTAATTCTAATGGTTTACACACGTTTGTTAGACCAAGCATACACCAGCCTTAACATTTGCATATTAATTGATGACGAATGATGATTCCTATATTTCCTAAATGACTTATTTGTTCAGTGTCTTGTCATGGCTATTCATGTACAACCATCTCTTTGATATGATGATGATTTCTCTGTGTGGAACACTGTGTTATATCAAGATAACAGAATGGCTTTACTATCCCAGCAACATAGTGTTATATCAAGATAACAGAATGGCTTTATTATCCCAGCAACATAGTTTTATACTGTAAAACTTCAAATGAATAGCCTGGGTGTTTATTTGCTTAAATCCCTGGACAGAGAGGAGTGGGACAAAATCCCTCCTGAGATGTGTGCAAACCTGGTGGCCAACTACAAGAAACGTCTAACCTCTGTGATTGCCAACAAGGGTTTTGCCACCAAGTACTAAGTCATGTTTTGCAGAGGGGTCAAATACTTATTTCCCTCATTAAAATGCAAATCAATTTATAACATTTTTGACATGCGTTTTTCTGGATTTTTTTGTTATTCTGTCTCTCACTGTTCAAATAAACCTACCATTAAAATTATAGACTGATCATTTCTTTGTCAGTGGGCAAAGCGTACAAAATCAGCAGGGGATCAAATACTTTTTTCCCTCACTGTTCATCATGGAGGGGTTTTTATGCACGTCCAAAACGGGACATGCATGGCTAAAATAATGTGGGCCTGCCTACAATGCATAGATAAAAAGGGAATGTCAGATCACAGTTTTGCTCCTCTCAAATGGTCTTTAAAAAAACTTTGGTGATTAAGATGTATTTCCAAGGGTCTCAGGAGCCAACGCCTTTATCGACAGTCTTGACTACTTCGCGATTGTATTGGGCAGGACAAAAAGAAAAGCCTTCATTTAGCGTAGGGAGGCTATGCTTGTTTTTTTTATCAAATAAGGACGGGAGGCTATGCTTGGTTTTTAATCAAATAAAACGAAATGTTTCTAAATACGAAGTATACAGGTGTGAAAAGCACATTACTCCATGCCAACACAATCTCACATTCAATTCATGCAGATATGTACATAAAGTGTTTTAAAAAGCATATTACTCCATGCCAACACAATCTCACATTCAATTAGTGCAGATGTGTGCATAGTGTTTAAACAGATTTCGTGCGTTTTTGTGTGCCATAATTTGTGAGGAAAGATACAGATGTATGTGCTACTTAATTCATGCAAAAAGACACAAGCCTTTGCAACAACCATAAACGCGTTAGCCTATATTTCCATGTGTTTCTTTATTATGGCTAATCCAACGTTATGAATATGTAGACATGTTGTCTTTATTGAATCCCGTTTTAAAAATTGTAGTTGTATGCCTATATGTACTGTTTTCAATTTTTCTGAACAGACTTTTCAGAATATAATTAATTGACATCCTCAAACCATGAAGGTAACTACGTCCACTTCTCTTGGTAAGTTTCATCCCATCTAGGTGTTTAATTTTATTCGTCCGTGATATGACTTTTTCATTTCAAACATACTGTATCATAATATCAAACTTTTGTTGCCGTGCCATAGGCCGGTCAAGTGCCATCTACTTACAGCACATATACATTACAGGCAAGTGTGATGCCACCTTTCGCTGTCTTTAACTGTTCTTGTTTGTCTCTGAAGAAAGTAAATATTTTACGAAAGGAGTCAGAACTTTCGAACTAAAAACCTTATTATGAATACTTTTTTTCAGCTCCAGTGCAAACTTTTGGGCCAGTCACTGAGGAGGAAGAAGCATGTATTGGTGAGCGATTTAATAGATGCATCTATACAATTCCTTGTTAGTCAGTGGCCTTGTAATTCATTTATTGTCGTTTTTTTATTAAAGCCGCAATCGGCAGTTGAAACAATAACAAAGAGGCTCCCCTCCCCTGTTTTGGTAAAAATCTGAGTGATGGGGTTAGGGAAATGTAACCACTTTCAATTTATAGACACAGCTATGGTTGCAAGAACTTACCATCAATGATATTAAAATAATAGTTTTAACCATGTTTTAAGGCTATACAGTGTTTTTTAACATTTTACTTTGTTTACAAACATTTGACTAAAACAAGCTTATATTTTGGGTAAAACAAGGTAATATATTGGTTTCTGATGGGGTACGACAGTTGAACTAAGCTCATGAGGCCTTAATAAGTCATATTCTTCAAGAATCAATGGGTACATATCATTAATATAAGTCCAATAATGTCTGTATCAACTTCTGAATGCCCCTTTCAGTCCGATCCTTTTTTTTTCTTCTATATCTTAGTTTAGAGACAAGGACCAGTGGCTTGGAATCCACTTCAGTTTTCAGCATTGATGAAGAAATAGGTGTATAGAAATAGATTCACTGTCAATATTAGGGTCATCTTGGTGTTACTGAATTATACTCCACTGCATATTTATTTTGACAGTGATGCAACATTTTAAAATGTGGCTGTATTCTCCAGAATTTTGGATTTGAGATCAAATGTTTGAAATGAGGTTATAGTACAGAATGTCACCTTTTATTTAAAGGTATTTTCAGACATAACTGATTTGCCGTTTAGAAATGAAAGCACTTTATCTAGTCCACCGATTTTGAAGGTGTCATAAGTATTTGGATACATATCACTTAGTGTGTTCATGTTGTCAAAAGTTTAGTATTTGGTCCCATATTCCTTGCACAAATGGACTACATCAAGCTTGTGACTCTACAAACTTGTTGGATGCATTTATAGCTTGTTTTGGTTGTTTCAGGTTATGTTTAGCACAATAGGAACTGCAGCGTGATTGATGACTGGAGTAATTTTCTTTCTAATTGAGTAAATAAGATGTTTCTGGTTTTGGGGGGGTAGGATTTTTGTTCCTCTAACTTTCTCACTCATCATTCACGATTCATTAATGATTTTCCATAGTCATAGGAACATTGACATTAATGTAAAAGTGTTCACAAACATCTTCTATTCTTACTTACAATAAAAGTGACTGCAAAATGACACAAATTATTCACTGTTCAGTTCCTATTAGGCACAATATAATCTGAAACACAACCAAAACAAGCTGGAAATATCCTCACATGGTCTCTCCTATCATTGCTTTGCGGATGACACTCAACTTATTTTCTCCTTCCCCCCTTCTGACACCAAAGTGGCGACACGCATCTCTGCGTGCCTGGCAGATATCTCAACTTGGATGTTGGCCCACCACCCCAAGCTGAACCTCGACAAGAGCTGCACTTCCTCCCGGGGAAGGCCTGCCTGCTCCAAGACCTCTCCATCACAGTTGATAACTCCACGGTGTCCCCCTCCAAGACTACAAAGAACCTTTGGCGTGACCCTGGACAACACCCAAAATTTGTAGACTACGACCCTACTGCTATACAGGAAGCGGCGCAGGTCCTAATCCAGGCACTTGTCATCTCCTGTCTGGACTACTGCAACTCACTGTTGGCTAGGCTCCCCACTTGTGCCATCAAACCCCTGCATCGTATCTAGAACTCTGCAGCCCGCCTGGTGTTCAACTTTCCCAAGTTCTCCCATGTCACCCTGCTCCTCTGCACACTCAACTGGCTTTCTGTCGAGGCTTGCATCCACTACAAGACCATGGTACTTGCCTACGGAGCAGCAAGAGGAACTGCCCCTCACTACCTTCAAGCTATGCTCGAACCCTACACCCCAACCCGAGCACTCACTTCTGCCATCTCTGGTCTCTTGGCCCTCCCACCCCTACGGGTGCCCAGTCCCTGCCAATCTTCCGAAAACATCTGAAAGCCTATCTCTTCAAAAATGTATTTTAAATCATCCCACAGAACCCCCACACCCCCCAAAAGCCTTTCATGAACTAACACTCGCACTTGCCTTTTTTCCTCCCTTGGTAGCTCTGACTTTGCTGATTGTCACGACTTCCTCCGAAGCTGCCTCCACTCCTTGTTCGGGCAGGCTTCTGCATTCCTCGTCACCGACCTTCTTGTTTATTATACACACCTGGTTCATATCCCCTCATCAGTACCTGTATAAGTGTTCCCTCTGCCCCTTGTCTTTGTGTGATT
>NW_025535999.1:0-72383 GCF_020615455.1 Coregonus clupeaformis | reverse complement strand
CAGAATCGCTCTCTCCCGCCATTTCGTAAGTATTCAGTGTTTCATATTAATTGTGTCATTGTTTACTATCTCTATCAATACCCCTTTTTCAAATACTTACCATAATTACTACATTCGTTCATTCCCATCATTTCAAATCCTGCAAAATGTATTTGGTTCTTTTTAATGCATTAATATATAATTATTAAATCATTTCCGTTCTCAATGTTAGAAGTGACATGTGTTTTACAGAACTCACAACCTACTCTACTACCTTGTGAGAACATTTATTTATTTTATTCCTTTTGAGTCTTGTCAATTTATTCATAGTTTTTGTTTGAAACTCTCCTGTCAATGTTGAGTAGGACGCCCACCTGATTACCAATATAGTAGGACTAGATCTACCTGGCCTGCATATTTAACTTAAATGCTGCCCATTTGGGATGTCTATTATTTCTGATTGCCTTAACTCACCACCACTAATAGCTGTGGAGCTTCTCAAATAACTTTTTCTTCAGCTCAAACTGCAAGTAAACAAAGTATGTTTTTAGAATCAAATGGGAATACAATAGTTCCTCAAATATTTAACATATTTCCAGCTCTCTCCCTTTCGATAACCACTTGGCATGAGAAAGGAAAAATGTAATGGTCTTATCCAGTGAAACATCATAAAATACCTGACCAGTTGATAGTCTTGAGTTCATTGCAGACGGTCATGCATTCCAACATGATTCCTGATCTTTATTTTCATCATATTTTCTAGGCTTCAATGTTTTTTACGTGTTGGCTTTATGTAGGCTATTTTTATATAGTTGGCAGTGGCAATAAAAAGTTACTTTTTAGATTCGTATCATTGTCATTTAGATTAAGATTGTAGATTAACCACAGACATTGATTTTGAGATACAAAACAATTATAAATTAAAATAAAATGTTCCACGATAATGTGCATATGAAAATTATATTAGTTATAATTAAAAAATACACATGTGTTCTTATGGAAAAATTACATTTTAAATGTTGACAAATCGATTTCAAAATCTCATTACCATTTATTTTTTCAGTTTCAACACTTTGAAAATTAGCATTAGTTGCCCCGCCAAAGTTGGGGAGGACACCAAGACCCCCTGCTCAGGTGTTATCCCCCCTTCCCCCACTTCTAAAACCAAAGAGTTCGCCCTTAGCGCATTATCAAAATCATATTCTTCACCTTATTTTGGCAATTTTATTATTTTTGTTACTTCTGATATCGGTCTCCCTTTGAATTAAAATTTTGTAACTAACGTCTCCCATCAATGATTTTATGTGCTTTACAATTTCTTCCTTATCTTAATTATCCATATTGGGTTTAAGAGTGGTCCAACAAGGATTTACAGCCATTGCATTACGCATATATTAGTGTAATATTTACATTACTATTCCCCCTTGCAGAGTGTCAACGGGTCACTGTGATGTAAATAACCATTGTTAATTAAATGTGCACACATGTCTGTGTAACTTAATCCTTCCCTTAGCTACTTTACACAATTCCTTAATTTAAGAAAAATACAATAAGAAAAGTATCTGTCAAACATGAACAGATAATAAACATTTTGTTCAAAATCTGATTGATGGTAATGGATACATGCATGTTTCAGTATAGCAATTCACAGAAGAGTTTATCAATGCGAGATCCACACAAAGGAAGTCTGTGCTACTAACTGTATAAATCCTATAAATAAAGGATAACACCAAGCAACTAAGATACTTTCTAACAGTTAAAGATGTCACATGTTATTATTAGTGGTCTACATATTCCACATTGTCGTAAACATCCTGTTAATAAAATTTCACCAGACATTTATATTACATAGGCTTGAGTAAACATCCACCATAAGATATCACTAACATCTGACTGAAGTCATAAGCTTAGGTAAAACCAGCAGTTCCATACAATCCATTGACACTTAGACTACACAGAAAGATATACATGGCTCATGAACCTTTCTCTCCTGAATGATTTTATGATCAGTCAAATTCACGGTTATGATAAGAATATGTATAAAACAAATAAAATAACCTGATTTGTTGTTAAAATGCTCTTTAAGCCAAAGAGATAAAATAACTTGACTTGGGTTGGAGTTCTCCATAGCTTTTGTTAATTTTCTTCCTTTGGTCAATGCATGGCAATTCTTAGTCCTTACAAGGCTTGAGTGTGTATGGATGTGAATTAATTCAAGTGTGAATTATTTGATTCTGTTTAGGCTCAGACTAAACACAATAGTTTACTAACAAAAACAATTCACATCACTCCCTCAAAAAATCTTATTTAAAAAAAAAAAAATCCATAATATCTTACATTATCATTGGTTAAAACTTGTTCCATAATTCTTCTTCTTACAGGGGATCTCTCCAATAACTTGTCCTGCTAAGCCTCTAAATATATCATAGTGTTTGCTCACTGGGATTGTGTTTCAGTCTCAACATTACCAATCCATAGAGATGGATCTATATTTGGTTTATCAACCAACTCATTTGATTCTATTTACTCTATTATTATTAACCCAGCAACGGGGGCGTCGCCAGCCGCGCCACGGGGTGCAAAAGTGGGCAATGTCCCCCTTAGTTTGAATATTGTGCCGCCTCAGTTTTTATCCCTATTCTTCCCTTTCCCCCTCCGTCATCCCACCGATTTATTGTTATGCTTAATTCATCAACTCCTTCACGCATCATACTACATCACACAATTTTACCATAGAGTGGGGTCAATTTGACCATTTTGGTTTACTTTCATATAAAAAAATTATGTATTCACTATTAAGTCGCTCTGATATCTTTCTAAATTAAAAATTAAAAATGCTAGCAAAAAAGTTTCACCTTGCACTGGATGCAATTTAACTAATGTTAACAGTTGGTTATTCTGATAGCATG
Source organism: Coregonus clupeaformis (assembly GCF_020615455.1). NCBI lineage: Eukaryota > Metazoa > Chordata > Actinopteri > Salmoniformes > Salmonidae > Coregonus > Coregonus clupeaformis. The sequence continues at coordinate 69,495 of NW_025535999.1, read as the reverse complement.
ATGATTTGAAGGTGGCTTCGCCCAGCGAGAATCGGATCAAGTGTAGGGGGGAGAATCCTGCCACAGGGGCCAAGCAGACACTAATCACAAGGCCAAGGCCACCGAGCCAGCAGTAAAGGCACCTTTCCGTGTCTTGCAGCTGTACATAGAAGTACCAACCCCGGGGGCCTGCAGCCGCCAAGCCAACTAGCGCAGCTTGCAATTTACCACCCTCCGTTAGTGCCTGCACCTCGGTGATACCGCGCTGTTTGTCCGGGAAATACCCAACCACCTTTACTGTGGGAGAAAAAGTGTTTTGCAGCGCGTGGTTCAAAGGCAGAGAGTGGGTGGAATATTCCTGCTAGTAAAATGCAGCTTTCTGCTATCCTTGTTAAATTAACATTGGCTCCATTGCTAACACCTATAAGGCATTCACCCAAACTGGATATAATAACTGGCAACATGCCATTATAGCAACAAGGGACTGGGAGGCGCTGCATCAAGAAATAACATTTGAAATGCATGGTACTTTTGACAGAAAGACAAGCAAAGAATGCACAGGGAGCCGAAATTTCAACAATTGTGAATTCTGCACAGCTTGCAGAAATCTATGTATTTTCATCGATTGTGACATTTGAATTTCTTGCTGTCGCTTCCTCTCAGGGGAACTTTGGATCCGATGGATGCAAGAGGGGGGGGGCGGTGGACTATTCCTGGCATGTTAGATTATACGCTCCAGGAAAGACAGAGGAACTTGCTAGTGCCTTAAGCACAATTCCCCGCAATGCCACATACACTCTCACTGACACTCCAGAACAAAATAGTTGGGCTCATGGGTAGAGGTAGTCACAGAAGGAAACTGTACAGGAATTAGGTGATTAATGGTACACACTTAAAAGTGGATGGACCCTAAAGACCCAAAGCAGGTGCGAGAACTTTTCAATTGTACTCCATTAAGTGGCGAAAACATCTGTTTGTGCTACTTCATCACATAGAATTATCTTATCCGACTACCTTGGTCCTGTCAGAGCTAACAAATCTTGGCCTTCCCTTCGAGAAATTCTTAGTCAATGTTATGATGGGGCCAGTGTATGTTTGGTAAACATTGGGGCATGCAAAGGAGTAGTGCAGGACAAGCTGAATCGGGAAGTGTTGTATGTGCATTACTTTAACCACCAGCTGCATTTAGTAATAGTGCCCGCTATGTCCTCTGAGGAGTGCATTGATACTTTTTAATGTGTTAATTCCCTTTACAAGTTTCTCAGAAAACCAACTGTGGCTCACAATTTCGGTAGAGAAACTGAAGCTGCTTGACAGCGATACTATCATCTCCTCGGTGAGTGTCATTATAAAGTCTCTGACAGATTCATCCACCTGCTCAGAGAAATCGAATCCACACCTACTACAGAGGTGACTTAGGCTAATGGCCATTGTGTTTCGAAGCTTCATTCTTTTCATGTCCACAATTCTCCTGCTCCCCTAACAATTTACTTCAAGGCTCAACAACTGATCTTACACTGCATCCGTGGTCCGTAGTGCCCACAATTCACTAAAACTGCACGTGACAGTGATTTATGAGTTATGGGAGAGATACAAGCACCACCACCCCCTCTCAAGCAGCCAAAGAGTAGTGATAGTAATCTGAAAGAACATATGGTCGAAACAACAATGGGCAAGCAAGAAGATGATAATGGGTAAGGGAGTGCAAAATATGTTTTTCAGCATTCTGATGCTGTATGGGAGAAAATTCAGCAAATTTAAATGAACAGCCAACTGTTACTGTGTGCCTTGCACCCAGAGAATAAACCTTTATGGATGTGAAGGTGAAACCACTCCTGACTTAATCTCAGGAGACTTTGTGAGTGTTTACTTCGCCACCCATTTCTACAACTTTATTCGCCCGATCAGGAGAAGAAAAAATGGACTACGCATGAGCATTTTATAATACTCCCGGGCCTCTAATAGCAATGCCTACTGTAAAATGGCATTAAGCTGGATTAACATTTAAGAATCCACGGCAATTGCAACTCTTTTTCAACATTAAGATGTATTCAGTGAGCACAGATGGAGCATGTTGCACAGGGGAGCGCAGTTGATTCAACAGGCATTTGAGGGGGATCTTACAAGCAAATTCCGTGGGGAGTGGAGCGAGAGACTGCTGAGGAGCTTCAACACAGCATCAAGGCGGCTACTACTCTTTTGAATCTGGGTAAGAACAGGCAGCCTGGCTGGGCTTGTATTATTTTGTTATTTGTTAGCTTTTGGAAATGCGTGGCAGAATGTCAGAATAGGCGTAGACGTGATTTTCTTTATTGCCGTTGCTGCCAAGTCTACTGCTTGATTTCTGTGAGTGATTGGATTGGAAATGTTTGGTTTATAATATAATCTGATTGTTTTTAATGTTGTTTATATGGTAGAAGAGGTGCTTTCCATTACATTGATGAGGTGGGCAGACCTTGACCAATGGTTGAGTAACGATGTAGCTAAAGGGTTGCCAAAAACAACTCATTGCTATGGAGTACTAATTTCTCTGTTATCATACACAGCGTAGTACAGCACTCTTGTGTGAAGACAGCTTGGTAGCTGCCGCTGCATTGTACCGATAAGTCGTGGTATGCATTGTACATTATTGTTTGCTTTCCGCGATTGGAAATGCATTGTATTGGCATGAGGAAGTGTTATTACAGTAAATAGCAACTGTTTTGCATTGGATTGATGGGTATTGTGATGTAGCCATGTAGCGTTGTCATAACTTGCAATTTCTCGAGCGGTTATGAATTATCATTGTTTGTAAAGTGGTGCAGTAGCCTGTATTCTTGCGGCAAGACAGCCGTCCTTGGCTGTAGAAACATTGTGTGTAATTGTACTATTGATTATTATCCATCCTGTGTTATCAGCAAGCGAAAATAGTTGTGCCCTCTTAGTCATTTCTGATGCCCCCTTGCTCAGTTAATCCTGCCGCCAGGCCTAGTCGTCGTAGGGACATTCGGCATGTTCCCATTATGTCCCTTTAAGGCAGCGTTGCCCCCTAGCACTCCATAGCTGATTCAAATAATCAAAGCTTGATGATTAGTTGATTATTTGAATCAGCTGTGTAGTGCTAGGTCAAAACAAAACGTGCAACCCTTGGGGTCCCCAGGTCAAAGATTGGGAACTGCTGCTTTAAGGGTTTCAGCGAAAACCTCGGCATTAACCTCGGGATCATAAGAGGGCGTTCAGTACAGATACCGGTTTAGTCCGCAAAACAAAATGTAAACATAGCATGCAACAATTTAAAGGAATTGTACTGAGTTACAGTTCATATAAGGAAATCAGTCAATTGAAATGAATAAATTAGGCCATAATCTATGGATTTCACATGACTGGGAATATAGATATGCATCTGTTGGTCACTGATACAGTACCGTAAAAAGGTAAGGGTATGGATCAGAAATCCAGTCATTATCTGGTGTGGCCACAATTTTCCTCATCAGCGCGACACATCTCCTTTGCGTAGAGTTGATCAGGCTGTTGATTGTGGAATGTGGAATGTTGTCCCACTCCTCTTCAATGGTTGTCGCGAAGTTGCTGGATATTGGCAGGAACTGGAACATGCTGTCGTACTACGTCGATCCAGAGCATCCCAAACATGCTCAATGGGTGACATGTCTGGTGAGTATGCAGGCCATGGAAGAACTGGGACATTTTCAGCTTCCAGAAATTATCTACAGATCCTTGCGACATGGGGCCGTGCATTATCATGCTAAAACTTGATGTGAGGTAGGCGGATTAATGACACGACAATGGGCCTCAGGATCTCGTCACGGTATCTCTGTGCATTCAAATTGCAATCGATAAAAATGCAACTATGTTCGCTGTCCGTTGCTTATGCCTGCCCATACCATAACCCCACCATCACCATTGGGCACCCTGTTCACAACGTTGACATCAGCAAACTGCTTGCCCACACGACGCTCATACACGTTGCCTGCAGATATGAGGTCGGTTGGACCTATATCCAAATTCTCCAAAATAGCGTTGGAGAAATTAACATTCAATTCTCTGGCAACAGCTCTGGTGGCATTCCTGCAGATCAGCATGTCAATTGCACCCTCCCTCAAAACTTGAGACATCTGTGGCATTTTGTTGTGTAAACAAAACTGCACATTTTAATGTGGCCTTTTTATTGTCCACAACACAAGATGCATGTATAATTACGTTTTTTAGGATGTTCTTGGGAAGTTGTGTCATGGTCCCTTCAGGTTTTTGCTACGAGATGGTCCTAGCTGTCCCAAACCATTATAAGTAAAATAATTAAATGGTATGGGGTTTTAAGGTGTCAATACGCTGTTCAGCTAAAATATTGTACAAATCTTTAGTCAGTGACAATATGATTACATTTTACATGATTACTTAGTACTGAATTTTCATTATGACCCCACCTGGGATTTGAATTCACAATCTCTGAATTTGGGGTATACTGATCTTTCTGCTGTGCCACAAAGTCTGTAGAAATTCAGAAGTCCCCACCTCTGCACATTCATTACCTATAATACATCACTGCACAGCAAAAGAGTGCCATCTGCACTGCCATTTTAGTTATCAGTTAATCTGACTATTCTCTCATCATTGATTTCATTTACTTATTTCAATCTAAAATAGTTTGGGTTTTCAGTATAGTTGTCTAATGCTGGTGGGGCATATTATTCGGTTTTAATCGTACTCCTGAATCACTATAAGTATAATAATTTTTCATGAGTGTATTTTTAACAGAGCTGAGATTTACTTTGAAGTGCAAAGTGTAGGATTACAAGTGTAATGAGTCATTGACATAGACACGGTGGAATACGCAGGAATATTGGAATGCTATGAATGAAGAGGTTGTGAGTTCAAATCCCAGGTGTAATAATTACTGTATAAATGACCATGCAATCATGTACAGTATGTCAAATTGTAAGTTGAAAACATTATATGGTAAAAAGCACCGTGTGTGGGGGCGTGTCCCTAACATTGCCAAAAGACAAAGAGCTGTGAATGGATCAGTGGTTCACAAATCAGGGACTTGATGGGCTAGGCAACAGTAGAAAGGGATGATGTGTAATGAAACTAGGGTATGCATGCCCAGGTATAATATTTTTTTGGGGAGGGGGTGGAGAACATTTCGTTCATCAAGTGATGTCCCCGGGAATAACTGGGAACTAGACAAAGATCCAGGGGACCATGACACAATGTCCCAAGAATGTCCTAAAAACTCAGTGGTGAACCATGACTATTGAACCTAGGCCTTCGAAGCGGGAACAAAGATCTTCCAATAGCCTACGTTGTATCAAACCAAAAGATCTAGAAAAATAAAAGACAACATAGCATCACTTAATGCGCTGAAATCCCGAAGAGCTGGCCGCAGAGATAGGTAGGATGGGATGAGGGAAACCGAGGGTTGGAATCTGGAACTGGAGATGAGTGAGGTGAAGATGCTGAGTGAGGGGTGAAATGACGGTTTAAAAAATGAACAAATACACAAAACCAAAATCAAAAAATGACACTAAAAGGAAGGTTGTTACATCCAATGCCTGGGCTGGTTGCTTCTGTGGGTCACTCTGGATGGCGCATCTGCTAGATGACTAAAATGTGGATTGTACGTTTAAAAGTAAATACAATTATTTTAAAAATAATAATTGGAACATAATCCACCTTGAAGTTGATAACAATTGCTGCTGCAGTTGTCGTCACCATTGTCACACTATTAAATGTGACACTCTGGCTCCGGACTTTTGTATTTGAGCCAGGGTGTATTTTGTTATGTTGGGTTTGGGTGTATTTCTAGGTTTACCTTTCTGTTAGCTTCATTTCTAGGTTTGGTCTATGACTCCCAATCGGAGGTAACGAGTGTCAGCTGTCGCTCGTTATCTCTGATTGGGAGACCATTTTATCTGAATGTTTTCCTGTGGGGTATGGTGGTTTTTGTTCCGTTTTCGGTCAGTGGAACCGTGGACTTCATGAGTCGTCTTTTTGTTTTGTTGTTTTGTTTCCAGACTTTGAATTAATAAAGTAATGTTCGCTCAACGCTGCGCTTTGGTCTACTCATTTGGAAGACGGTCGTGACAGAAAAACCCACCATACCAAGACCAACAGCGTGTCCAGGAGCAGGCAGCCTGGACGTGGGAGCAGATCTTGGGCCGGGCAGGGTCCTGGACCTGGAAGGAAATCCTGGCCGGGATGGATCACGCCATGGAGTGAGACGGTGGAGACGCGCCGTAGAGAGGGAGCTACGGCGTGATCAGGACGTCGTCGGAGGGTCGAGTCAACCCCAGAGAGTTTTTGGGGGGCACACGGCATGGACGGCGGGGCCGACGGAGGAGAAAAGGGGGAGTATCCAGGAGGCCACCAGGCCAGGGGTACACCGCCCTGTACGTCCCTGTGCGGATGCCTCACACAGAGTGTGTGAGGGTAGGCATTCAGCCCGGACGGGTAGTGGCCGCTGTTCACTCCAGGCCTCCTATCCGTCTCCACAGCCCGGTCCGGCCTGTTCCTGCCACCCGCACCAAGTCTACGGTGTCGTCGCCAGCCCGGTCCGGCCTGTTCCTACCACCCGCACCAAGTCTACGGTGCTGCGTCGCCAGCCGGTCCCGCCTGTTCCTGCCACCCCGCACCAAAGTCTACGGTGCGCGTCGCCAGCCCGGTCGGCCTGTTCCTGCCACCGCACCAAGTCTACGGTGCGCGTCGCCAGCCGTCGGCCTGTTCCTGCCACCCGCACCAAGTCTACGGTGTGCGTCGACAGCCCCTGCCCGACCTGTTCCTGCTCCCCGCACCAAGGCTCGCGGTGTGCGTCGACAGCCCTGTCCGGCCCAGTCCTGCTCCCGCACCAAGTCTACGGTGTGCGTCGACAGCCCTGCCCGACCTGTTCCTGCCACCCGCACCAAGTCTACGGTGCGCGTCGCCAGCCCGACCCGGCCTGTTCCTGCCACTTGCACCAAACCTACGGTACGTGTCGCCAGCCCGGTCCGCCTGTTGCTGCTCTCCCACTAGGCTTTATGTCGTCCCCAAATCAGCATGCCCTGTTCCTTCTCTCCGCACTAGGCCTTATGTGCGTCCCCAGGTCCAGCATGCCCTGTTCCGGCTCTCCCGCACTAGGCCTTATGTGCGTCCCCAGGGTCCAGCATGCCCTGTTGCTTCTCCCCGCACATTAGCCCTGAGTGCGTGTCCTCAGCCCGGTACCTCCAGTTCCGGCACCACGCACCAGGCCTACGGTGCGCCTCAGACGGCCAGAGTCTGCCGTCTGCCCAACGGGGCCTGAACTGCCCGTCTGCCCTAAGGCGCTTGAACTGGCCGTCTGGACTGAGCCTGCAAAGCCCCCGTCTGCCATGAGCCTTCAGAGCCGTCCGCCGACCGAGCCGCTAGAGCCTTCCGCCCAGAACCCGGATCAGCCAGAGCCTTCCCGCCAGACAGGATCAGCCAGAGCCTTCCGCCAGCCGCGAGCAGCCAGATCCGTCAGCCACCGCGAGCAGCCAGATCCTTCAGCCAGCCGCGAGCAGCCAGATCCGTCCGCCAGCCACGAGCAGCCAGATCCGTCGGCCAGCCACGAGCAGCCAGATCCGTCAGCCAGCCATGAGCAGCCAGATCCGTCAGCCACCGCGAGCAGCCAGATCCTTCAGCCAGCCATGAGCCGTCCAGCCAGGATCCGCCAGAGCCGTCCAGCCAGGATCAGCCAGAGCCAGCCAGCCAGGATCCGCCATTGAGTCGGTGCTGTCCCTTAGCCGTGCTGCCCCTATCCTGGTGCTGCCCCTTAGTCGGTACTGCCCCTTAGTCCCGGTGCTGCCTTTTAGTCCGTGCAAAAAACGCCCCTAATCCAGTGGGGTTTAGTTGGGGGGTGGTCATGTGGAGAGGCTACGGAAGTGGATAGTGACTAAGGTGGGGTGGGGACTACGACCAGGCCAGAACCGCCACCGTGGACAGACGCCCACCCAGACCCTCCCCTAGACTGTATGCTGGTCGAGTGCACCTTTGGGGGATACTGTGACACTCTGGCTCCGGGACTTTTGTATTTGAGCCAGGGTGTATTTTGTTATGTTGGGTTTGGGTGTATTTCTAGGTTTACCTTTCTGTTAGCTTCATTTCTAGGTTTGGTCTATGACTCCCAATCGGAGGTAACGAGTGTCAGCTGTCGGCTCGTTATCTCTGATTGGGAGCCATATTATCTGAATGTTTTCCTGTGGGTATGGTGGGTTTTTGTTCCGTTTTTCGGTCAGTGGAACCGTGGACTTCATGAGTCGTCTTTTTGTTTTGTAATACGTGCTTTAGCTCTATTAAAGTCATGTTTCTTGCACACGCTGCCCTTGGTCTCCTTCGCCTTTAGACGACCGTGACATTAAAAGAAGATTACCGCATGCTATTGCCACTGATTCTTTGCTGTCCGTGCGCTCTCAGTAGTGATTTGCCTAGACACGTCACTTGTATTTTTTTGTTCCGTTTCCACCCATTGCAAGTCAAAATGTGGTTGGTTCATTCCCACACTCACTCCACAATTCTGCTCTAATACAGTTGAATGGCAGGAAAGGGGATACCTAGTCAGTTGCACAAATGAATGCATTCAACCAAATTGTGTCTTCCCATTTAACCCAACCCCTCCTAATCTACGTCATAAAAATTATTGAAAAGATTAATTAGAAATGAAAACGAAATCAAAAAAGTGATTGGGAAGCCCCGGAATAAACCGGGAACTACACAAAACCTCCATGGGACCATGATACAACATCCTCACCACTTTAGGCGAACCATTAATGACGTTCGGAGACGTCCTAACGATAAACTGTTAGGATTGAAAAGTGGTGGACATATTAGAAGATAAACAAATAAGAAATACAAAATAATTAAATAGCAGCAGTAGAATAACAGTAGCAAGGCTATATGCGGGGGTATTGGTACAGAGTCAATGTGCGGGGGCACAAGTCAATCGAGGTAATTGATGTAATACGTGCATGTAGGTAGAGTTAAAGTGATTATTCATTGATAATAAACAGAGAGGTGGCACCACGTAAAAGAGGGGGTGGGTTGGGAAGACAATGCAAATAGTCCGACTAACCATTTGGTTAGCTGTTCAGGTGTCCTATGGCTTGGAGGTAGAAGCTGTTAAGAAGCCTTTTGGACCTAGACTTGGCACTCTGGGATTGCTTGCCGTGCGGTAATAGAGAGAACAGTCTATGACTAGGAGTCTTTGACAATTTGTAGGGCCTTCCTCTGACACCCCTTGTATAGAGGTCCTGGACGGCAGGAAACTTGGCCCCAGTGATGTACTGGGCTGTACGCACTACCCTCTATAGTGCCTTGCAATCGGAGGCCGAGCAGTTGCCATACCAGGCAGTTATGCTAAGCGGTCAGGATGCTCTCGATGGTGCAGCTGTAGAGCTTTTTGAGGATCTGAGGACCCATGCCAAATATTTTCCAGTCACCTGAGGGGGAATAGGCTTTGTCGTACCCTCTTCACGACTGTCTTGGTGTGTTTGGACCATTATAGTTTGTTGGTGATGTGGACACCAAGGAACTTGAAGTTCTCAACCTGCTCCACTACAGCCCCATCGATGAAATGGGGGCGTGCTCAGTCCTCCTTATCCTGTAGTCCACAATCATCTCCTTTGTCTTGATCACGTTGAGCGAGAGGCTGTTATCCTGGCACCATATGGCAAGGTGTCTGACCTCCTCCCTATAGGCTGTCTCATCGTTGTCGGTGATCAGGCCTACCACTGTTGTGTCGTCAGCAAACTTAATGATGGTGTTGGAGTCGTGCCTGGCAATGCAGTCATGTGTGAACAGGGAGTACAAGAGGGGGACTGAGCACGCACCCCTGAGAGAGCCCCCCGTGTTGAGGATTAGTGTGGCAGATGTGTTGTTACCTACCCTTACCACCTGGGGGCGGCCCCGTCAGGAAGTCAGGATCAGTTTCGGAGGGAGGTGTTTAGTCCCAGGATCCGTAGCTTAGTGATGAGCTTTGAGGGCACTATGGTGTTGAACGCTGAGCTGTAGTCAATGAATGCATTCTCACATAGGTGTCCCTTTTGTCCAGGTGGAAAAGGGCAGTGTGGAGTGCAACAGAGATTGCATCATCTTTGAATCTGTTGGGACGGTATGCAAATTGGAGTGGGGTCTAGGGTTTCTGGGATAATGGTGTTGATGTGAGCCATGACCAGCCTTTCAGAGAGCACTTCAAGGCTACAGACGTTTGTGCTACGGGTCTGTAGTCATTTAGGCAGGTTACCTTAGTGTTCTTGGGCACATGGACTATGGTAGTCTGCTTGAAACATGTTGGTATTACAGACTGTCAGGGACAGGTTGAAAATGTCAGTGAAGACACTTGCCAGGTGGTCAGCACATGCTCGGAGTACACGTCCTGGTAATATGTCTGGCCCTGCGGCCTTGTGAATGTTGACCTGTTTATCGGCTACAGAGAGCGTGATCACACAATGGTCCGGAACAGCTGATGCGCTCATGCATGCTTCAGTGTTGCTTGCCTCAAAGCAAGCATAGAAGTAATTAGCTTGTCTGGTAGGCTCGTGTCACTGGGCAGCTCGTGACTGTGCTTCCTTTTGTAGTCTATAATAGTTTGCAAGCCTGCCACATCCGATGAGCGTGGACCGGTGTATCCGATTCAATTTAAGTCCTGTATTGACACTTTGCATGTTTGATAGATTCGTCGAGGGCATAGCGGGATTTCTTATAAGATTCGGGTTAGGTCCTGCTCCTTGAAAGCAGCAGATCTACTCTTTAGCTCAGTGTTGATGTTGTAATCTATGGCTTCTGGTTGAGGTATGCATCTACAGTCACTGTGGGGATAGCGTCATTAATGCACTTATTGATGAAGTCAGTGACTGACATGGTGTACTCCTCAATGCCATCGCAAGAATCCCGGAACATATTCCAGTCTGTGCTTGCAAAACAGTCCTGTGGCTTAGCACCTGCCTCATCTGACCACTTCTTTATTGACCGAGTCACTGGTGTTTCCTGCTTTAGTTTTTGCTTGTAAGCAAAATCAGGAGGATAGAGTTATGGTCAGATTTACCAAATGTATGGCGGGAGAGCTTTGTATGTGTCTCTGTGTGTGGAGTAAAGGTGGTCTAGAGTTTTTTTTTCCTCTGGTTGCACATTTAACATGCTGGTAGAAATTAGGTAAAACAGATTTAAGTTTCCCTGCATTAAAGTCCCGGCCACTAGGAGCACCACCTCTGGATGAGTGTTTTCCTGGTTGCTTATGGCCTTATACTGCTCATTGAGTACTTCTTAGTGCGCATCGGTTTGTGGTTGTAAATAGACAGCTACGAAAAATATTAATGAAAACTCTCTCTAAAAATAGTAGTTTGGTAGGATAGTACAGCACATCAGAAGAATACACATCCTTAATGTTATTGAACAGGCTGTGTTAGTGGCCTATGATCCTGTTGAAATAATGTATGTGTGGGGACCCTCTGGCCTTTCACTCTACACAGTAGAATAAGTATGTAACAACACCAATGGGCTGGGCAGGCAATGCTATCAGATCTATCATTAACGTTTTGGCAGGAGTTTGTTTGCTATATATCATGTTTCAGGAGAAGACCCAGATGCAGACAGTGTTGAAGTAAGAAAAGTGTATTACAAATAAAGGGGCAGGCAAACAACAGGTCAAGGGGCAGGCAGAGGTCAATAATCCAGGGTGGTGTGACAAGGTACAGAACGGCAGGCAGGCTCAGGGTCAGGCAGGCGAATGATCAAAACTGGGAAAACTAGAAACAGGAACTTGAGAAAGACAGGAGCAAGGGGAAACCTAGTAGGCTTCGACTGAAACAAAACGAACTGGCAACAGAAAAAACAGAGAACACAGGTAAAATTCACTGGGGTAATGGGGAAGATGGAGCGCCACCTGGGGGGTGGAGACAATCACAAATACAGTGAAACAGATCAAGGTGTGACAGTACCCCCCCTCTAGGGGCCCACCTGGTGTCCTACCTGGGCGCATATCTGGTTGACCAGGCTACAGGCGTTGAAACTCAGCGATGAGCCTGAGTCCAGGATGTCCCTAAGCGGGGACCCAGCATCTCTCCTCTGGGCCTAACCCTCCCAGTCAACCAGGTACTGGAATCCCCTGCCGAGATCGAACCTTCAGGAAACGCCTCACTGTGTCATCGCTGGTTGGACGTCGATGAAGCGGGGAAGATGGGTGGGCCTGGAAACAGGAGACAAAGGGTTGTGAGACATGGGTTTGATCCTAGACACATGAAAAGTGGGATGTATACAATCTTGGACATGGGGAAACCAATAAACCGGGGAGTTTGCGGAGATTCCACCTGGAGGGGCATAACTCAGGGGCCAGGTTCTGACGGGAGCCCGGGTGGCAGGCAAGCCTGGAGGAGTGGGCCCACTCCAGAACCCAGGAAGCGGACAGCGTCAGGAACAAACATTCGGTTATCTGGGCATCCCCTGGGGTTCGGCTGGGAATGTTGCGCCTCCCGGACCTGCTTCCTATTTCCCAACTGAGTGCCGTCGCCAAGCACAAGGTGGGATGGATGGTTTCGGATTCGGGGGTAGCCGCTGGGCTATAGCGGCGTGACAGCATATCTGGCTTGACATTCTTGGATCCCGGTCAGTTTGAGAGGGAGAAGTTGAACCGGTGAAAAGCAGGGGGCCCACCTAGCTTGCCTGGAATTGAGATGCTTGGCGGTGCGGAGATATTCCAAGTTCTTGAGGTCTGTCCACTCAATGAAAGGATGTTCCGCCCCCTCCAGCCAGTGCCTCCACTCCTCCAAGCCATCTTCACCACGAAGCTCACGATTCCCCACATCGTAATTCCTCTCCGGGTGTTGAGGGGATGGGAGAAGAAGGCGCAGGGATGTAACTTGAGGTCCAGGGCCGAACACTGGGACAGGACCGCCCCCACTCCAACATCCGAAGCATTGGCATCAACCATGAACTGGCGGGATGGGTCAGGATGAACCAAGATGGGATAAGTGGAGAAAAGGTTTATGAGGTCCCAGAATGCCCGGTCAGCAGCTGGCGACCATGTGAACAGAACCTTGGGAGAGGTGAGTGCAGACAGGGGGAAGCCAGGTTGCTCTAACCCTGGATAAAGCGTCGATAAAAGTTGGCGAATCCCAGGAAACGTTGCAGCTGCACTCTGGACGTAGGCTGGGGCCAATCCACCACCGCTCTCACCTTCCCGGGATACATCTGTAAACTCCCTGCTGTGATGATGTAGCCCAGGGAAGGGGATGGTGTAGCGATGGATTTTGCATTTCTCCGCTTACACAAAAAGCTGGTTCTCCAGGAGGTGTTGGAAGACCTGTCGGACGTGGAGTCATGTGTTCTTGGGCAGAGGCGGGAGAAGACGAGATGTCTTCGAGGTAGACAAACTTCATTAACCAGGGCAAGGAACACAGCTGGTGCATTGGTAAGGCTAAATGGCATGACCGATACTCGTACTGACCGCTGGCCGCGTTGTAGGCTGTCTTCCACTCATCCCCCTCCCGTATCCGCTCCAGGTGGTAGGTGTTCTGTAGGTCCAGTTTGCAGAACACGTTGGCCCCCTGGAGCGGCTCGAGGTCCGTGGAGATAAGTGGTAGCGGTAGCAGTTCTTCAGCGTGATGTCGTTGAGGCCCCAGTAGTCGATGCATGGGGGCAGGGTTTTGTTCATCTTCTCCACAAAAAGAACCCTGCGCCAAGCGGAGGCAGAAGGACGGATGAACCCGGTAGCTAGGGAGTCCTCAATGTAGGTTTCCAAAGGCTTGGTCTCCAGACCCGACAGTGAGACAGTCATTCCCGCGGTGGAGCGGTGCCTGGGAAAGGTCGATTCCACAGTCGTAGGGTCGATGCGGCGGAATCAAGGTGGCCGGGCCTTACTGAACAGCTCCCGGCGTCCTGGTACTCCGCGGAAATGGCGGAGAGGTCGGGGCAACTTCCGAGCCCCCAGGAAGATGTCCCGGGGCAGGCTGCGCTGACTTCAGGCAATGAGCGTGGCAGAACGGGCTCCAGCCCATGAAGGCACCAGTAGACCAGTCAATAAAGGGGTTGTGTCGTTGGAGCCAAGAGAAACCCAGTACCACAGGAACCTGAGGAGACTTAATTAGCAGGAATTGGATCGTATCGCTGTGGTTCCCTGATACTAGTAGGTTAATGGGGATGTTATTGTGGGTGACCCGGCCTATAGGCGCCCGTCACGCTCTAACGTCTATGGGAATGGAGAGGGGCTGAGTGGGGATGCCCAGCTCGGATGCCAGGGTATCGTCCATAAAGTTCTCATTGGCCCCAGAGTCAATGAGTACCCCGGAGATTTGGACTGGTTCCCCCACAGCAAGATGGTATGAAAAGGGGTGCAAGTAAGGGGAGAGGAAAAGTTATCTGTATGGCCCACCCAGAGTACTCGCTCCTACTGGTGAGCCTGGTCTTTTTAGTGGACAGGTAGACACCAAATGACCAGTAGTCCTGCGATATAGGCAACTCTTCGTGTGAAGCCTGTATTGCCGTTCGGCAGAAGACAGCCTAGCTCTGCCCTAGTTGCATCGGCTCGGGAAGAGATGGATCGCGACTTCGGAGACTCCGGGAAACTCGAGTAGCCTCGGGTTCTCTCTGCACCGGAGCCTTCGGGAATTCCAGGATGCCTCGGATGCGAGGTGGAATCGGACTTCCTCTCCTTCCTACGTTCCCATGGTGGCCCATCGATCCAAATGGTCAAGGCAATGAGCGATCAGATCCGTCGGTAGTTACCGGGCTGCAAGCTCGTCCTTTACTTCCCCGATACTCCGTGCAGAACGTGTCGAACAAGCCTTCGGGTTCCAGACACACTCAGCTGCCAACGTCCGGAAATCCACTGCATAGTTTGCCACACTGCAGGATTCTTGCGAAGCTGGAGTAACTTCCGGGCAGCCTCTCTCCCGGACAATGGAGAATCGAAAACCTTTTTACCTCCTGCCAGAACTCCTCCAGACTGAAGCATACGGCCGACTATTGTTCCCACACTGCCGTAGCCCAGGCGAAACCTCCCGGACATCAGCGTGATAGTTACGCTATCTTAGAGCGGTCGAGGAAGGAGAAGGGCTGCAGCTTCGATGATGAGCGAACACTGAGCTAGAAATGCCCAACAGGTTCTCGACTCTCCAGCGAGCGTTCCGGGAGGAGGTAAGCGGGGTTCTCAGAAAGCCGGGTGGCTGGGAGGCTGCGCTGCTAACAGCCGGGTTACTGAGGGGCTGGGAGGTTACCGTCGTGGTAGCTGCCTAACAGACAACCCGGAATTGCTCCAGCAATGTGCTAAACGCTCAATCATGGTTTTTGGCCAAGGTCTGGAACTCTTCCATGAGACCATGAAGCAACACCTGGTGCCTTCCAATGGTGGCTCCTTCGGAGGAGATGGCATTGCGGAGCTGGTCCGAGTCTGCTAGGTCAGTCATGGCCAGTTCGTACTATCACGTTTCAGGAGAAGACCCAGATGCAGACAGTGTCGAAGTAACAAAAGTTTATTACAAAAACAGCGGGCAGGCAAACAACAGATCAGGGTGTGACAATGTATTTTTGCACCATGTATATGAACTAAATGGTTCAGTGAAACCAATCCAAAGCCTCTGACAAAGGACCGGTTTCCTGGACCACTATGACTCTAACCAGGGAAAACAGAGAATAACTCTGGACCCTAAGTCCAAGCTATAGTCTAAAACCTAGGCCCAAAGCTATTCCTGCTCAGGTAAAAGTGAAGACCCTTATTGTCACTTTAGGATATCCTAGGCCTACAGTACACTTTCAGGTCCTACACTCCCAGAGGCGATGACAGAAGATGTGCATCCCAAATGGCACTCTATTCCCTAAATGGTGCACCGCCTTTGACCACAGGGCACTGGTCAATATAGGGAATAGGGTACCATTTGGTATGCAGTCAAGACCAGCCGTGCCCCTCAGGTCTCTACAGGTTAATAGCGTGCATGACTAAAATGTAAAAAATGGGTATCTGGTCATCCGATTTCTCAATTAAAACGAAATACAGTATATGCAGTATATTTGTTATTATCAAGGAATTATCTGGAATTTGTTAGGACAGAATAAGCTATCCAAAATAGGCAACAGGTTTCTCTTGTGTCCCAGGTAGTTGCCTTTCTGAGGAATAAGAAAGCTGAGTCATCTGACAGATAGCTGGCACACAGATATCATGTTTACATAGAACGGTTGTTCCTCAGAAAACATGACATGCATCTGCATTTCAGACAGAATATAGTTTGTTTTCATGCTACAGTATTTCCCTAGATTTCTCTCTCAAAATCTCAAACAATCCCCAAGCTTGTATGTACTGTACAGGGCTTTATTTTCCATTTGTGATGGATGTAATGGTGCCAGGTGGGCTTACCTTTTACACATTTACATCAGCTTGTCCACTGTTGTCAATCGATCCAGACAGTTTTGCATTTCTAGATTTGTTACATACTTAGATACAGCAACCTCTGGCAAAACTGTCAATTTAAGTAAGGAATTCAAAGTAATGAACTTCTGTTTTTTTTTTATTGTTTTTTTTATAAATAATGAAAATAATTTATTACCTTTTGTAAAGTGTTTTTCATTATAAAATTATAATCTCAAAGTGCATAAAATAAAAAACGAACAAAAAAAGAGCACAAAATATATATAACCAAATCATGAAAGCAACAATCAAAGTCTAGGAGGATGGAAGGCTCATAGAGCTGAGTCTTAATGTCACGTACGTTAAGGAACGGGACGGACCAAGGTGCAGCGTGAAAGGAGTACATGTTTATTAAAGAATAAACACACGACACAGTAACCAAAATAACAAAACTTAACCGTGACCGTCCAAAGGCTAACACACGCCTATAACAGGAACACAACAAAAACCCACAACACAGGCAGGAAAACTGGCTGCCTAAGTATGATCCCCAATCAGAGACAACGAGCGACCGCTGCCTCTGATTGGGAACCTCCCGGCCAAACATAGAAATACAAACATAGAAATTCACACCCTGACCAAACTAGCTAGAGTTCTATAGGCCAGGGCGTGATACTAAAGGCCTGCTTTAAAGGCCCCAACAGTCTGAACAGCCCTGAGATTGTCAGGAAGGGAGTTCCAAAGGCGTGGTGCGTGGGAGCAAAAGAAACTGCCCTCATTGTGTGTTCCAGGTCCTGCCGGCATTCAGCAGCTTACGTGGCTTAAACTTAGGGTGCGTGGAGGTTCATAGGGGAGAGTAGGTCTAACAGGTAGGCGGGTCCAATTCCATTTTGTCACGCCCTGACTCAGGGGACTCGTATATGTTGAGTCAGGGTGTGTATATTATTTGTTGTGTATATTCTATGTGGTGTTATTCCAGTATGTGTATATCTATGTTGCCGGTGTGGTTTCCCAATCAGAGGCAGCTGTCGCTCGTTGTCTCTGATTGGGGATCATCTTAGGCAGCCTATTGTCACTAGTGTGTTGTGGGATCTTGTTCCTGGTAAGGTTAGTTGTGTGTCTACCTTAGGACTTCACGTTTCGTTTACATTTTACATTTACATTTTCGTCATTTAGCAGACGCTCTTATCCAGAAGCGACTTACAAATTATACTGTAGATTACATATAGCAAGGTAACTGCATGGTCATCTGAAACCAAATGAGTCATGAGCAGGAAACAAAAGAAAATATGTTTTTCTCCCTCTGTAAAATGTGTAAAATAAAAAAATGTATCCTCCAAAATATACAAATATTTTTGTCTGTATTGAAATCACAATATTTTGTGTTCTAGCTCCATAGTTGATTGAATTTATAGCAGGTGCAATAAAATAAAAATACAGAAAGTTTCATATGAATTTGGTGTGATATATGACTCAATATCAAATCTGCTTTGGTATAGCTCAAATGAACAACCAAGTATAACATTTGAAAAAGTTACTAGTGGGATGCGTGTTGTCATCACTTTAGTTTGTCCAGATTTGGTTACATTTAGGCAAGCTGCAATGATTCTTATGTACGAATAGATTCTAATAATCTTTATAGTTGAGGTTGTATATGTTAACGTACAAGATATCTGAACATGCCAATTTCACTATTGAGTAGTTGTGACAAAAGCTTTTTAATGACACACAGTTCAAACCACATTTCAACACATCGATTGAAACTGTCTCTATTTTATATTCTAGATAGACCAAGCTTTGAGAAGCTAACATAATTTTACATACTCTTGACCATATCATGATTTTTCACTCTCAGGTCACAGGTCAACATAGTATGATCAACAATACGTGTTTGTAGTATCGTTCCGGTGCAGCCAACTTCTTGTTAGGCCCAGTTCAATATTGTTGCATCATTCACATCAGACCAGTCTGAAGGGAGCCATTAAGCCTAATGCCACTCTGCACCTCTCTGGGACTAACCCTTCAATTGGTCTAATGAGAGACAAGAGACGGCGACCAAGGGCTACCTCTGTTGTTGTTTCAGCCTGTCTGATCTCACAGGTAGGTGTTGTTAAATTGTTTTCAAGGGAATTGAGAGATACAGTGGACTAATGACCTGTTTTCTGAAGACTTAATGCCAAATACAGTAAACATGTTTTCTTGCTCAATTGACCAGCTTCTACACACCCCAAGGCATCAGGATAATGGACAGGCATACAAGTTGTTACTTAACATCCCAATGTCTCTCACGTTTCTATGTGGTATACACTTTTATGTTATATCTCAATCACACAATATTACATATAATGTTTTACCTTCCCTTGAAGAAATTCCCATATAAATAGGGTGGCATTTCAAACCACTGAAACCCCAAAGGAGTTGTCTTTGTAATGACTGCAATTTCCAGCAAGACAAAAATAAGTGGCCATCTGTCAAGTTGCAGGTATAAGGATACTGTCTTTCAGTCATCCCTAAGCCTAATATTAGTCAGGCCTGTGTACTACAGGTGTAGGATCTTAAGGTATATAAAAATGTTTTATTGACAAATGATTTAATAAAATATTGAATTTGGCCTTTATTACTACAACCCATAGAAATGCAATTAATAACACATTCATAAATGTCAAAAAGACAGTCCAAAAATAAATCACAACGAATAAGGTTTTGAAGCGTCAGTCATATATCTAGGAGATATAAGAAAGCTCAGGGAAATATTTGTAGTTTTTTTGGACACATATTTAAACCCTTATTTTTTGTTGGCACAAAACTACCTCATACTTCCACGTGGCTTTTCTAATGGCTAGAAAGTAGCATTGGGATGGGACTAACAGCTAGGTTACCCCTCTGTGGCGTCGACACCGATAATCTCTACTGCTCAAACTCGGCGGTCGTGAAGCTCTCATGCGTGGACACCACTCTGACCAACCTCTGTGGCTTCATTGTCACGTTTTCTCATGTCTCTCAAACGATACTCATCCTGATTTCCTATGTGAACATCATCAAAGCGTCTTTGCGTTCCCGGGCGGAGGAGGAAGTTCATGCAGACCTCATCTGATCACGCTGACTAACCGCACCATATCCATCACCTTCGATGTGATGTACGCTCACTACAACAACAACCCCAGCCTGCTGGCCCTGAGGAATATCATGGCGGTGGAGCCTCCTCTGGTGAACCCTATCATATACGGGATGAAACTCACTCAGATTCGGAATAGAGTTGTACAGATGTTCAACCGCAAAGTTCCTGCCCTAAGCTAAATGTATTGTAGTGATGCACTTGTGTGTTTACATAAAGCTATATTGACAATTTTCATGTGTTATTTTTCGTGGACATTAGGAAGGAAAAGGTGCAACTCGCTCACAATTAAAATGTTGGTACTTTATTTATCTAAATATTAAAATCATGATGTTTAGCCGTTAATGGCCCTTCGTCAAGAATTTTTGTTCTTGGACGTCAAATGGAAAAACTTTGCCACTCTTATTTGTTGTTAATGACAGATTCAGGTGTTTGGCTTCATGGAGTCAACTTGTTACCCTGTTCAACTAAGTGAAAATAGCTGTATATAGCCTACTTTATATACTGTATGTACTGTATATGTCCTGCCCTTATATTTGACTTAAGAATACATTTATCACTCCTATGATAAATTGTTGTCTTAGGACTACAACTGATTCAAGTTAGGGCTCTATTCAATCAGATCCGCTTTAGCAGACATCCGCATAGCGGTTGTTTTTGCGGTGTCGGAGGTGGACACAAGCGGCTCCTGGCATTATTCAAAATTACAATGCTTGTATTTAATAAGTTGGTCAGTTATACTTGGATATGGATGTGTAGGTTCAGAATTTGTTGCTGGCATGTAATAATAATATGCCATTTAGCAGACGCTTTTATCCAAAGCAACTTACAGTCATGTGTGCATACATTTTTACGTATGGTTGGTCCCGGGGATCGAACCCACTACCCTGGCGTTACAAGCGCCATGCTCTACCAATTGAGCTACAGAGGACCACCTGCCTAAGTGTCATGCATATGTCATGCCTAAGTTTGCTAATCTTGCCAATAAAAAAATAATTAAAGTAGTTGGCAATATCAGTGGGTTTTGTGATGAATGAGCCATCTGATTTATAATAATATAATAATAATAAGCCATTTAGCAGACGCTTTTATCCAAAGCGACTTACAGTCATGCGTGCATACATTTTTGTGTATGGGTGGTCCCTGGGATCGAACCCACTACCTTGGTGTTACATGCACGGTGCTACGCTACAGACAGCGCCTCATTTGCACATTTTAATAAAATATCTCAGAACATTTGTAATACAAAAAAGTATTATATTTGTGTCTACATTCAACTGGTAAAAGTTGATTGTGATATAATTAAGGTTAAAAAAAGTTATGCTATGAGGGTGTGGTGCCTGACCTTAGTTGCTACATCCATTTTTGGACTTATAGATTAATGATATAAACTCACTGATTCTTGAAGAATATAACTTATAAATGTCTCATGAGCTTAGTTCATCTGTTGTAACCCATCAGATGGGTATATTACAAAAGCAAGATCAATGACAGCTAACTTTGATAAGCAATCAGAAACTATTTATTTTCTGGTTCATTAACAAAGCTAAACTTAGATATGTATTCTTGTTTGTTTAATCAATTAGACCAAGCACATTTCAAGCTTATTTTTTCACAAAAATTCAAAGTTATGAGAATATTTAGGCATGTTAGCTGGATAACTTGCTTTGTAGTATAACCCTCTGAACCCAAAATATAAGCTTTTTACTCCAATGTTTGTAAACGACGTGAACACATAGACAACCGTCACCCACGAGGCATCGTTACCTGTCACTCCCACAAAAGCCGCGGCCCTTGCAGAGGAAGTGAAACAACTACTTCATAGAGCGAGTAACATCACTAATTGTATGCTAGCGCACACCACCAACTAGCTAGCCATTTCACATCCGCTAGACATGCCCTGTTTAATGTACTATTTTCTATAATGATTGTATTTCTATAGAATTTAAGCAAGGCTTTGAACACCCCGGATAGGCCTGTGTTTCAAAATGATATCTGTTTTTCTCTATAATGGTTTCTCCTTGACTCTGAGAATATCTTTAATTTCCCCCAGTGTAGCGATGGGATGGACGGAGATTAAATTAAATTGAAATTCGGAATGTAATATTTCTGTTCATTATTCTTGTTTATTCATTTTATATTACTCTAAATGTGTAGACTACATTCAACCATACTTTCTAGTTACATGCATATTATGATTATTGCATTAATGAAATAATGAATTTTCTTCCGTAGTGGTCGTGAATATCCATTTATTTTGAGATACACTGAGGAGGCCTGGGTTATAGCAACAACCTAAAAAATATATATATTTTTGGATTCGTGCATGAAATGGAACCAGCGGCCAAAGCGATTGAAGTCCGATATTGTGACGTTTTTTTGACAGCGCAATGTGACTTTTTTTAAGTCAGTATAGCAATGTAACGTGCATTGATCTGTCAGTTTCCCTATATAATTCCCTACTTTTCACACTGACATGGTATAAACAGCTCTACAGGCTTCACCTTTATGTATCACTAGATTTTATTTATTACTAGATTAATGGTATACTGTACAACTTTAATAAGGTCTGGGTGCCTTATGGAATACTGTATGACAAAGGGGGTCTGTAATAATTTATTTATTTTTTATTTTGTCAAGCAGTCACAAATATATATATATATATATATATATATATATATATATATACATCACATATATATATTCATTTTTTATGGCACGGAGACACCTGTCTGATTTGCGCCTGTCTCTGGTGGACTAATCCATTGAGGAGGCAGCAGGGATGCCACGGTCCAAGAATATGATTATGGCTCAGACGCCAAGGCACGCTCTCCAGAATGCGCTCTCTCCCGCCATTTCATGGGTATTAATTGTTTCATAACTTCATTGTGTGCATTATTTACTATGTCTATCAATACCCCATTACAAATATCACCAGCAGTAGCCTACATTTACCATTAATTCCCATAATTTCTAATCTTTAATGTTTATTTGGTTACGGTAATTTCTGTTAATGCATTGAATATATTATTAATACAGTCATTTACCGTTCTCAATGTCAGAGTAGACATGTGTTTTGCAGAACTCACAACCTATGCTACACTTGTGAGAAACCAGTTTTTATTTATTTTATTCCAATTCACGAGTTTTTTATCAATTTATTCACCGTTTTTGTTTGAAACTCTCCTGTCAATGTTGAGTAAGGACGTGGACCTGATTACCACATAGACATCCATTTGGGGATGTCTGATAGTATATCTGATTGTCTTAACTCACCACCACTAATGAGCTGTGGTGCTTCTCAAAGTAATTTTTCTTCACCTCAAACAGCAAGTAAACAAAGTCTGTTTTTAGAATCAATTGAGAATGACAATAATTCCTCAAAGTATTTGAACAATATTTCCATCTCTCTCCCTTCGATAACCACTCGCGCATGAAAGGGAAAAATGTAATGCATTGATCCAGTGGAAACGTCATAAAATACCTGACCCAGTTGATAGTTGATACAGGGTTTCGAGTTTGTTGCAGACAGGCCATGCATAGCCAATGTGATTTATAAGATATTTATTTTCATCAGGATATTTTCTGCCTGCAGGCTGCAATGTTTTTATGTGTTGGCTTTATGTAAGCTATTTTTTCATAGTTGGCAGTGGCAATAAAAGTTACTTTTAGATTTGTGTCATTTTCATTTAGGTTAATATTGTAGAATGTAGATTAACCACAATTTTGAGATACAAAGACTATTATAAATTAAATGTTCCACGAAAATGTGCATTTGAAAATCATAACTGGTACGCAGGTTGATAGAAATGGTAAGATAAATAGGCACATAGAGAGTGTGTCTATATATGAACAAATACATATTTTAAAATTTAGACAAATCGATTTTATGTGCATTACACTTTCTAAAAACTGCCCTTCGAATCTGCTGGAGGTTAAGTCCATATATGACAGGGTTTAAGACAGGTGGTACAACAAGGAATTGTACAGCCATTGCATTACGCATATTTAGCGTAGTACTTACATTATTCCACCCTTGCAAATTGTCAAACAGGGTCACTGTGATGAAAATAACTATTGTTATTAAATGTGGCACACATGTCTGTGTGAACTTAATCCTTCCCTTAGCTGACTGTACACAAGTCCTTACAATCTGACAGTAAGAAAATACAATCAAAAGTATCTGTAAAACATTAACCACTATTACAAATTTGTTCAAATTCTGATTGATGGTAATGGGTAAACATGCATGTTTCAGTATAGACGGAATGTCACAGAAGATTTTATCAATGCGAGATCCACACAAAGGAAGTCTGACGGTTAAACAAAAGTGCTATGAGTGCTATAAATAAAGGAAAACACCAGAAAATAAGATTAACTTTCTAACAGTTAAAGATGTCATAATGTTATGGTATAGTAGTGGTCTGCATATTGCCAAACATACCTGTCGTAAGACATCACTGTTAGAGTAGAAATGTCACACATGACAGATGTGTATATTACATAGGCTTGAGTCAAACATCCACCATAAGATATCACCTGAACATCTGACTGAAGGTCCAGTAAAAACTTGGGGTAGAAACCAGCAGTTCCATACAATCCATTGACACATAGACTACACAGAAATATATACATGGGCTCATGGAGGCCTTTCTCCTGAATGATTGTTATGATCAGAGTCAAATTCAAAGTGATGATGAAGGTATGTGATAAGAGACAAGATAAAATAGACCGATTTGTTGTTAAATGTCTCTTGTAAGCCAAAGAAATAAAATAACTTGACTTGGCTTGAGTTCTCCATAGCTTTTGTTAGTTTTCTTCCTCTGGTCAATGCAGCAATTCTTAGTCCTTACAAGACTTGAGTGTGTGTATGGATGTGATGAATTCAAGTGTGAATCATTTGATTCTGTGTAAGCTCAGAAACTTGTGTCCATGAAATGTCTTCTTGCTTGAGAGAGGGATACTGCTCCAATAACTTGTCCTGCTAGCCTCTAAATATATTATAGTGTATGCTCACATGGGATTTATGAAAAAAAATAAGCGTCTGCTAAAATGACTAAAATGTAGTTTCAGTGTCAACATGTAACCACTCCATAGAGATGGATCTATATTGAGTTTATGGCAAGCAACTCATTTGATTCTATTTATGTATTAACCCAGCAAACAGGACGTCCTAAGGACATTCGTCAACGTTCCCATTAGGTCACTTTAAGGCAGCTTTTCCCAAACTCTGTCCTGCATTTTCTTTGCCCTGACACTACATAGCAGATTCAAATAATCAAAGCTTGATGATTAGTTGATTATTTGAGTCAGCTGTGCTAGGGCAAAAAACAAAACGTACACCCCTTGGGTCCTCAGGTCACGTTGGGAAATGCTGCTTTAAAGGATTTCATTGAGACGTTATCCCTCTGACATTAAAACATGACATTAACCTCGTGACCATAAGAGGCATTCAGTACAGATAACGGTTTTGATACGTAGTATAACGTTATGATAAGGTATACTGAACAAAAATGTAAACATAACATGCAACAATTTACAGTTTATATAAGGAACTCAGTCAATTGAAATAAATTAATTATGCCATAATCTATGGATTTCACATGACTTGGAATACAGATATGCATCTGTTGGTCACAGATAGAGTACCTTAAAAAAAGGTAGGGGTGTGTGGTCGAAAACCAGACAGTATCTGGTGTGACCCACCATTTGCCTTATCCAGCATGACACGTCCTTTGCATTGAGTTGATCAGGCTGTTGATTGTGGAATGTGGAATGTTGTCCCACTCCTCTTCAATGGCTGTCAATGGATATTGACGGGAACTGGAACACGCTGTCGTACACGTCGATCCATATAATCCCAAACATGCTTAATGGGTGACATGTCTGGTGAGTATGCAGACCATGGAAGAACTGGGACATTTTCAGCTTCCAGAAATTGTGTACACATCCTTGCAACATGGGGCTGTGCATTATCATGTTAAAACATGTGGTGATGGCGGCGGATGAATGGCAAGACAATGGGCCTCAGGATCTCGTCACAGCATCTATGTGCATTCAAATTGCCATCAATAAAATGCAATTGTGTTCGTTGTTCATAGCTTATGCCTGGCCATACTATAACCCCACCACCACCATGTTCACAATGTTGACATCAGCAAACCGCTTATCCACACGACGCAATACACGTGGTATGCAGATGTGAGGTTGGTTGGACCTACATCCACATTTTCTAAAACAATGTTGGAGGCTGCTTATGGTAGAGAAATTAACATTCAATTCTCTGGCAACAGCTCTCGTGGACATTCCTGCAGTCAGCATGCCAATTGCACCCTCCCACAAAACTTGGCCATCTGTGTCATTTTGTTGTGTGACAAAACTCCACATTTTAGAGTTGCCTTTTATTGTCCCCAGCACAAGATTCACATGTATAATTATCATGCTGTTTAATCAGCTTCTTGATATACCACACCTGTCAGGTGGATGGATTATCTTGACAAATGAGAAATGCTCACTAAAAGGGATGTAAACAAATTTGTGCACCAAATGTGAGAAAAATTAACTTTTTGTGCATTTGAAAAAATTACTGGGATCTTTTATTTCCGCTCATGACACATGGGACCAAAACTTTACATGTTGCGTTTATATTTTTTGTTCAGTGTATTTTGATGTCCATTAGAACATTATGAAAGGTTCCTATTTGCGTCGGACGTTATCCATGAGACATTCAATGACCACAGGAGATGTTTCTTGATGGTCAAAGGGATGTCACATGATCATACTTTTAGGATGTTCTCAGGACTTCATTTTACTAGTCTTCAGGACGTAACAAGATGGTCCCAAGGGGAATGTTCTCTGGGGATCCTTTGTCTAGTTCCCTGTAAGTTACTAGACGTCACAAGGACCATGTCAGGACCTTTTTTTAGAACATTCTCAATACTTTTATTTTAGCTAGTCATTAGGACTGTTACAGGAAGGTCCCAAGGAAATGTTTTCTGGGGCACCTTTGCCTAGTTCCTGTAAGTTACTAGGGCGTCACGAGGACCATGTCGGACGTTCTCAATATTTTGTTACCATTTTATTTATTATTTTTTTGTCATGTAGCAGACGCTCTTATCCAGACGACTTACAGGAGCAATTAGGGTTAAGTGCCTTGCTCAAGGACACATCGACAGATTTTTCACCTAGTCAGGGCTCAGGGATTAGAACCAGCGACCTTTTTACTGGCACAACACTCTTAACCACTAAGCTAGCTACCTACCTGCCATCAAGTGACATCCCGGGAAAGACCGGAACTAGACAAAAAGATCCAGGGACGATGACACAATGTCCCAAAAATTTTAAAAACGCGTGGCGAACCGTTACTATTGAACCTAGGCCTTCAGAAATCTTTTAATAGCTTACGTTGCTATCAAACCAAAAATCTAGAAAAATAACAGACAACATAGCATCACTTCATGCGCTGAAATCCGAAGGGCTGGCCAGCAGAGATAGGTGGGGATGGGATGAGGGAAACCGAGGGTTGGAATCTGGAACTGGAGATGAGTGAGAGTGAAGATGCTTAGTGAGGGTAAAATGACGGTTAAAAAAATACAAAAACAACAATTCAAAAATGACACTAAAAGGAAGGTTGTTACATTGCCTGGGCTGGTTGCTCCTGTGGGTCGCTCTGGATTGACGCATCTGCTAGATGACTAAAATGTAATGTACTTTTGAGAAGCTTCACAGCATGTGGATTGTACGTTTACAATTCAATACAAATAATTGTTGTTGTTTTTTTGCAACACTATCCACCTTGAAGTTGATAACACCTGCTACTGCTGCAGCTGTCGTCGTCATTGTCACACTATTAAAACACACGCTAGCTACTAGCGTTGGAAGATTACTGCTTCGCTATTGACACTGATTCTTTGCTCTTGCGCTCTCAATAGTGACATGCCTAGACACTTTTTCTTTTTTGTGCGGTTCCATCCATTGCACGTCAAAAATGTGGTTGTTTCATGCCACTCTCACTCTACAATTCTGCTCTTATACAGTTGAATGGCAGGGAAAGGGGATACCTAGTCAGATGCACAACTGAATGCATTCAACCAAATTGTGTCATCTGCATTTAACCCAACCCCTCTGAATCTACGTCATCAAGCGCCCCGGGGAGCAGTTGTTGTCGGGGTTAACTGCCTTGCTCCAGGGCAGAACGGCAGATTTTTCCACCTTACCGGCTCAGGGATTCGAATCAGTGACCTTTGTCACCCCAATTCTGAATACTGTATAAAACCAGAATGGTTCTAAAACAGAGCGTTGAACACCATATTTAATTGGTGAATTACAGTGGGGAAAAAAAGTATTTAGTCAGCAATCAATTGTGCAAGTTCTCCCACTTAAAAAAGATGAGAGAGGCCTGTAATTTTCATCATAGGTACACGTCAACTATGATAGACAAATTGAGAAGAAAAAAATCCAGAAAATCCGTTGTAGGATTTTTTTATGAATTTATTGCAAATGATGGTGGAAAATAAGTATTTGGTCACCTACAAACAAGCAAGATTTCTGGCTCTCACAGACCTGTAACTTCTTCTTTAAGAGGCTCCTCTGTCCTCCACTCGTTACCTGTATTAATGGCATCTGTTTGAACTTGTTATCAGTATAAAAGACACCTGTCCACAACCTCAAACAGTCACACTCCAAACTTCACTATGGCCAAGACCAAAGAGCTGTCAAAGGACACCAGAAACAAAATTGTAGACCTGCACCAGGCTGGGAAGACTGAATCTGCAATAGGTAAGCAGCTTGGTTTGAAGAAATCAACTGTGGGAGCAATTATTAGGAAATGGAAGACATACAAGACCACTGATAATCTCCCTCGATCTGGGCCTCCAAGCAAGATTTTACCCCGTGGGGTCAAAATGATCACAAGAACGGTGAGAAAAAATCCCAGAACCACACGGGGGGGACCTAGTGAATGACCTGCAGAGACTGGGACCAAAGTAACAAAGCCTACCATCAGTAACACACTACGCCGCCAGGGACTCAAATCCTGCAGTGCCAAACGTGTCCCCCCTGCTTAAGTCAGTACATGTCCAGGCCCGTCTGAGGTTTGCTAGAGTGCATTTGGATGATCCAGAAGAGGATTGGGGAGAATGTCATATGGTCAGATGAAACCAAAATAGAACGTTTTTGGTAAAAACTCAACTCGTCAGTGTTTGGAGGACAAAGAATGCTGAGTTGCATCCAAAGAACACCATACCTACTGTGAAGCATGGGGGTGGAAACATCATGCTTTTGAGCTGTTTTTTTGCAAAGGGACCAGGACGACTGATCCGTGTAAAGGAAAGAATGAATGGGGCCATGTATCGTGAGATTTTGAGTGAAAACCTCCTTCCATCAGCAAGGGCATTGAAGATTAAACGTGGCTGGGTCTTTCAGCATGACAATGATCCCAAACACACCGCCCGGGCAACGAAGGAGTGGCTTCGTAAGAAGCATTTCAAGGTCCTGGAGTGGCCTAGCCAGTCTCCAAATCTCAACCCCATAGAAAATCTTTGGAGGGAGTTGAAAGTCTGTGTTGCCCAGCGACAGCCCCAAAACATCACTGCTCTAGAGGAGATCTGCATGGAGGAATGGGCCAAAATACCAGCAACAGTGTGTGAAAAACTTACAGAAAACGTTTGACCTGTGTCATTGCCAACAAAGGGTATATAACAAAGTATTGAGAAACTTTTGTTATTGACCAAATACTTATTTTCCACCATAATTTGCAAATAAATTCATAAAAAATCCTACAATGTGATTTTCTGGATTTTTTTCTTCTCATTTTGTCTGTCATAGTTGATGTGTACCTATGATGAAAATTACAGGCCTCTCTCATCTTTTTAAGTGGGAGAACTTGCACAATTGGTGGCTGACTAAATACTTTTCCCCCCCACTGTATAAAGATCAAATACCTAATATTACATAAAACATTCTCAGTGACAATACATTTTAAACTTTATTCAATTTTTTAAATAATCTTTGGGCTACAGAGAAACTATGCCAAAATGTCACATATTTGTATAGTCAATTATAGCAACTTAAAAAACACAAAACACATAATTAAATATTTAACAAATTAACAATCAGGTTATGTTTTAGGGTCAAGGCCTAGTACCTTTTTACAAGCCTGCCTGGTTTTAATGATCCTAAAGCCATACATAATAGGATTGAAAAGTGGTGGAAAATAAACAAATAAAAAGTGTATAGGTGGAAGATGTGCAGTGTTATATCTGCCTTGTAGAATCACAAATAAACAGCCAAGGGAGAAGTTCAGCAAAGAGGCTATATGTGGTGTACAAGTGTTAAACACTTTCTGTTTAGTCTCTTTTGAAGACTTTAAACATATTTCTAGAATTCTTACATATGAGTATATGTTAGGAAATATAGTACAAGCCAAAGAAAGCACAGTTACAACAAGACCCCATATTATATCTTAGTGTAATATTTGAACAGGCAAGCTTGAGCTACAGAGTAGTTGTCCCAATACACTCTATAACATTACCACAAAAATTACAGTCGCAATCTCAGGGAGATAATGATGTAGTTGATGAAAAAGAATACAACCAGGACAGCAGAAGTAAGCCACTAATTATTTTTTCATAATATTGTTATACAGTAGAGCGGTGGTTCCCAAACCTTTTCACTCGGGCCCCCCTTCATCATTGGGGAACATGTCTTATGTGTGTTCATGGGATATCTGAGTGACTCAAACATTACAACCAAATCAATGGCTAAAAAACATAGCTCAAAAACATTAGCTGACATGAGCCTAGTTGATCTGGACATTTCTGACAAGTTACAGCTAAATAGCTCTCTAAGGTCTGCAATGACTGACATGACGAGGAAAACTGCTGATGCACTACCCAATTTCAAAATTGCACCTTGTGCATTCTACTATTAACATTTTCAAGAGCAGTTAAAGGCCGACTGAGTTCCTTAAAATATTACATATTACATTCAAAGCCAAAATAATACATTGATTACATGTAAAGTATGCTAAATTCAAAATGTAGACGGCCATTTCGTTTGTCGATGTCTTCAGAGTGGCCAGAGCGACATTCCTAAATAAAAATAGTAGTTTGGTAGGATAGTACAGCACATCAGAAGAATACACATCCTTAATGTTATGTTATTGAACAGGCTGTGTTAGTGGCCTATGATCCTGTTAAAACAATGTATGTGTGGGGACCCTCTAGCCTTTATAATATAATAATAATAATAATAATAAGCCATTTAGCAGACGCTTTTATCCAAAGCGACTTACAGTCATGCGTGCATACATTTTTTTTTTTTTGTGTATGGGTGGTCCCGGGGATCGAACCCACTACCTTGGCGTTACAAGCGCCGTGCTCTACCAGCTGAGCTACAGAGGACCAGCCTTGCACTCTACACTGTAGAAGAAGTATGTGACATCACCAATGGCCTGGGCAAGCAAAGCTATCATTAATGTTTTAGCAGGAGTTTGTGTGCTATGTATTGTGCACCACGTACAGTGAAACCAATTCCAAAGCCTCTGACAAAGGAACGGTTTCCCAGACAATATGACCTAACCAGGGAAAACAGAGAATAACTCAGGACCCTAAGTCCTAGCTATAGTCTAAAACATAGGCCCAGAGCTTTTCCTGCTCAGGTAAAAGTGAAGACCCTTATTGTCACTCTAAGATATCCTAGGCCTACAGTACACTTTCAGGTCCTACACTCCCAGAGGCAATGACAGAAGGTGTGCTTCCCAAATAGCACTCTATTCCCTATATAGTGCACCACCTTTGACCAAGACCAGCCGTGCCTCTCCTTGAGCCCCTGAGGTCTCTACAGGTTAATAGCTGCGTTAATTGGTTCCCAGGGAACGTGGTGCTAGATTGGACTAATGACCTGGAACCTAATGACTCAATAAACATGTTTACTATGCTCTTGTTATTGGCTTCTGCTTTCCCCATGGTAAGGTATGCTTGGAGTAAAAAAAAATGCTGGTATTTCGCACATAATTTTCATTGACAGAACTCCAAAACGTTTTAATACTTTTACAGGATGAATGGAGTACATGACGAATGTGTCTTATACAAGAATACATAATCATTACCCTTACTGTATTATTTTATTCTGTGGGTCAAACAGATCTGCACAGTGACCCTGGAATAACAATATGGATATGTGCTTGCCCCACCTATGTCTGCTAAATTACTAAAATGTAAATGTTAAATTGGGTATCTGGTCCTCCGATTTCTCAGTATATGCAGTATATTTGTTCTTATCAAGAAATTATCTGGAATTTGTTAGGACAGAATAAGCTATCCAAATTTGGCAAGAGGTTTCTCTTGTGTCCCAGGTAGTTGCCTTTCTGATATGACTCAGCATTTCTGAGGAATACCAAAGCTAGTCATCTGTCAGATAGCTGGCGCACAGATATCATATTACATAGAACAGTTGGCCCTCAGAAAACAGACATGCATCCAGATTTCAGACAGAATATAGTTTGTTTTCATGCTACAGTATTTCTCTAGATTTCTCTCTCAAAATGTCAAACAATACACAAGCTAGTACAGTGGGAAAAAAGTATTTAGTCAGCCACCAATTGTGCAAAGTTCTCCCACTTAAAAAGATGAGAGAGGCCTGTAATTTTCATCATAGGTACACGTCAACTATGACAGACAAAAGGAGAATTTTTTTCCAGAAAATCACATTGTAAAAAAAAATATGAATTTATTTGCAAATTATGGTGGAAAATAAGTATTTGGTCAATAACAAAAAGTTTCTCAATACTTTGTTATATACCCTTTGTTGGCAATGACACAGGTCAAACGTTTTCTGTAAGTCTTCACAAGGTTTTCACACACTGTTGCTGGTATTTTGGCCCATTCCTCCATGCAGATCTCCTCTAGAGGCAGTGATGTTTTGGGGCTGTCGCTGGGCAACACGGACTTTCAACTCCCTCTAAAGATTTTCTATGGGGTTGAGATCTGAGACTGGCTAGGCCACTCCAGGACCTTGAAATGCTTCTTACGAAGCCACTCCTTCGTTGCCCGGGCGGTGTGTTTGGGATCATTGTCATCCTGAAAGACCCAGCCACGTTTCATCTTCAATGCCCTTGCTGATGGAAGGAGGTTTTCACTCAAAATCTCACGATACATGGCCCCATTCATTCTTTCCTTTACAGGATCAGTCGTCCTGGTCCCTTTGCAGAAAACAGCCCCAAAGCATGATGTTTCCACCCCCATGCTTCGCAGTAGGTATGGTGTTCTTTGGATGCAACTCAGCATTCTTTGTCCTCCAAACACGACGAGTTGAGTTTTTAACAACTAAGTTGTATTTTGGTTTCATCTGACCATATGACATTCTCCCAATCCTCTTCTGGATCATCCAAATGCACTCTAGCAAACTTCAGATGGGCCTGGACATGTATCTTTATTTTTATGCACATTGAGATTAAAAACAGAGGTGTTTCGGCCCTCCAGGACCGGAATTGAAGAACCCTGCGCTATAACATCTGCTAAACACGTGTATGTGACAAATACAATTTGATTTGATCTGATTTGTTGGCTAGTCAATATGTCAATCCAGCTCAAGATGCAAGGTTTGTCCAATGACAAGTGTAAATCATTTGATTTACTGCCTGAAGCTATACATACCCTACTTTGTGCCATTGCTAAAACAATCATTCAGACCACCATAAGACAGTAAAAATACACCATTTTGATTGTCATAATATTAATATAGACAATCCTTTTGTCAGAATATGAGTATATAATATATGTTAAACTTGGATTTAAAAAAATGTAGTCATTAAATTAAATAGAAATTCATATTGTAATATTTCTGTTCAGTATTTCTTGTATCTTGTTCATGCATGTTATATCACTCTAAATTTGTAGCCTACATTCAACCAGACTTTCTAGTTACATGCATATTATTGTTATTACATCAATGAAAAAATGAATTTTCTTCCAATGTGGTTGTGACTATCCATTTATTTTTAGATACACTAAGGAGGCCTGGTTATAAGCACATAGATCGTTATCACAACTTATTAACCGAAAAAAACACTGGGGATTTGTGTAACCACAAGCATTATTGACATCATTTATTTTTTGACAGTATTAATACTATACACCCAGTGGGGAAAATATATATTGAAAGAGTAGCTTTGCATATTGATATTCTTCTTTGGAAAGTTCTTAACTGCATAATGAGTCACAGATTTGTTCTATCAATTTCACCATATAAACTTTATAGAGCACTACTTTGGCTCTGGTGAAAAGTAGTGAACTCTATTGGGAATAGGGTGTCATTTGGAATGCCTTCAAGTGTTTTCCTGCTCAGGAAGTGTGCTACAATTACTCTATTCTTGTAATATTTGTAAATCACTTTCCCAGAAGATGGCGAAAGGGAGGGTGCAACTTTCACGGTGAACTTTTTCCAGTTGCAACACTTTATTCTCTCGGTTCAGCAAACACTGGACAAGCCAGGAGCTTCAAAGATTGAAACTATTTTAAGGCAGTCTGACAAACCTCTAAAGTTGATTTTCAAACTGTTTCAAGGGTTGATAGAGGCTTTTCCTGATGACACAAAACATGTCAAACAAAAATGTGAGGAAGACCTGGGAGACACTATTGATGATGATGAATGGATACAGATATATTTGAATGCCCAGTCATGTTCATATAAATTACTGCAGTTTAAGACCATCCTTAGAACATACTATATGCCAATGAAACTGAAAGTCATGCGCTCAGAAATGTAATTCCTCTGCTGGAGTTGTAAAACACAAAGGGGACATATTTGCATATGTTATGATCTTGTGAAGGCTGGCTGAATTCTGGCAAAGACTATGTTCTTTTGTCTTAGCATCTCTACAGATTCTCCCTTCTCCCTGTTTTTTGTTTGCTTGGAAATGTTGATACTGAAGGCTGTTATAAGAAGAAACTGTGTAACCATAGCATTTATAGCAGCTAAGAAATGCATTGTCATAAACCTGGAAGGTTGGTTATTCTACGACAATGTCACAAGGATGGCAGACATGTCAAATAATGTATCGCTAGATTTGATTTAATACAAGATTAAGGGTATACTGTGCAACTTTGATAAGGTATGGGTGCCTTATGGAATACTGTATGACAAAAGGGGTCTATATTGAAAACATCCGATTTCACGTGATGGTCCCAGTTTGAAGGTTTTATTTATAGTTGTCTAATGTTGGTGGAGCATATTATTCTTTTTTGATGTTACTCCTGAATCACTTTGATAAATACAATATTTTTTCCTCAGTGTATTTTTAACAGAACTGAGATTTACTTTGAAGAGCAAAGTGTTTGACTGACTACCCATCCACATCGCTCCCGGCCAACTGACGTTTCTTCTCCAGGATGTGTCTGGATTTGCCTCCCTCCCCGACGACTTCTAGAATGCAAACACATTCTAAAAGTTCTGATTGGTTCCAGAAACCGATGGGTTGGGTCATGATACTCTGATGGGTTAGATTTGTTAGAGACAATCCAATCACTGATTTATTTGTTTTGTACAACCCACCTAATTTTGAAGTCACACAAACGACTTCTAGGATGGCAGTTTCAGACTGATTTACAGTATGTACACATTTCATGGTGAGTCATCTGGCAAGCAAAGTGTAGGAATACAGGTGAAATCATTGACACAGACATGGTGGCATTCAGGAAGATCGGAATGCCGTGAACCAAGAGGTTGTGATTTCAAATCCCAGGTGAGGACATGTTGAATAATATAATAACTGTAAACATACACAATGTACAGTATGTCAAATATGTAAGTTGAAAACACTGTATGTTAAAAGCACTGTGTGTGGTTGTCCCTAACATTACCAACAGACAAAGAGCTGTGAATGGATCAGTGGTTCACCAATCAGGGCCTTGATGGGCTTGGCAGCAGTAACCAGGGGTGATGTGTAATGAACTAGACAAAAACATGGTTTCCATGTGTTTGAAGCCATTCCATTCGCTCCGTTCCAGCCATTATTGTGAGCCGTCCTCCCCTCAGCAGCCTCCACTGAGCCAGGGGCACGCTACAACACTCAGACATAATTTACAAACGAAGCATGTGAGTCCCGCCAGATCAGAGGCAGTAGGGATGACCAGGGATGTTCTCTTGATAAGTGTGTGAATTATACCATTTTCCTGTCCTGTTAACCATTCAACATGTAATGAGTACTTTTTGGGTGTCAGGAAAATGTATGGAGTAAAAGTACATCATTTTCTGTAGGAATGTAGTGAAGTAAAAGTAAAAGTTGTCAAAAATATAAATGATAAAGTAAAGTACAGATACCTAAAAAAACGACTTAAGTAGTACTTTCAGGTATTTTAACTTAAGTACTTTACACCACTTGTCCTGAGAACATCCTAAAATCGTCCTTGGGGAGGTCACCGGAACAAACCAGGAACTAGACAAAACCTCCACAGGACCATGACACAACGTCCTGACGACTTTAGGCACCCATTTTGTGACATTCAGTCGATGTCCTAACAACACATTTTTGTTTGTAGGCATACCCTACAAAGTAATTTTGTAATTTAGCAGTTATGTCCTATGACAGGTACTTGTTTATTTATTATAATCTACAGTCAAACAATATTATGACACTTACAATAATTTGTGGCATATTGCTACTGTCCTGTTTGTATTCTGTTTCTGACCCACTGGGAATGTGATGAAAGAAATAAAAGCTGAAATAAATCGTTCTCTCTACTATTATTCTGACATTTCACATTCCTAAAATAAAGTGGTGATCCTAACTGACCTAAGACAGGGAATTTTTACTAGGATTACATTTCAGGGATTGTGAAAAACTGAGTTTAAATGTATTTGGCTAAGGTGTATGTAAACTTCCGACTTCAACTGTATATGTAGGATATGTATATGCAGTTAAGCTCACCACTTTATTTTAAGAATGTGAAATGTCAGAATAATAGTTTAGAGAATGATTTATTTAAGCTTTTATTTCTTTCATCACATTCCCAGTGGGTCAGAAGTTTACATATACTCAATTAGTATTTGGTAGCATTGCCTTTAAATTGTTTAACTTGGGTCAAACGTTTGGGTAGCCTTCCACAAGCTTCCCACAATAAGTTGGGTGAATTTTGGCCCATTCCTCCTGACAGAGCTGGTGTAACTGAGTCAGGTTTTTAGGCCTCCTTGCTCGCACACGCTTTTCAGTTCTGCCCACAAATGTTCAATAGTATTGAGGTCAGGGCTTTGTGATGGCCACTCCAATCCCTTGACTTTGTTGTCCTTAAGCCATTTTGCCACAACTTTGGAAGTATGCTTGGGGTCATTGTCATTGTAGAAGACCCATTTGCGACCAAGCTTTAACTTCCTAATTGATGTCTTGAGATGTTGCTTCAATATATCCACATCATTTTCCTTCCTCATGATGCCATCTATTTTGTGAAGTGCACAAGTCTCTCCTGCAGCATAGCACCCCCACAGCATGATGCTGCCACCCCCGTACTTCACGGTTGGGATGGTGTTCTTCGGCTTGCAAGAGACCCCCTTTTTCCTCCAAACATAGCAATGGTCATTATGGCCAAACAGTTCTATTTTTGTTTAATCAGACCAGAGGACATTTCTCAAAAAAGTACGATATTTGTCCCCATGTGCAGTTGCAAACCGTAGTCTGGCTTTTTATGGCGGTTTTGGAGCAGTGGCTTCTTCCTTGCTGAGCGGCCTTCGAGGTTATGTCGATATAGGACTTGTTTTACTGTGGATATAGATACTTTTGTACCTGTTTCCTCCAGCATCTTCACAAGGTCCTTTGCTGTTGTTCTGGGATTGATTTGCACTTTTACGCACCAAAATCGTTAATCTCTAGAAGACAGAACGGCGTCTCCTTCCTGAGCGGTGTGACGGCTGCGTGGTCCCATGGTGTTTATACTTGCGTACTATTGTTTGTACAGATGAACGTGGTACCTTCAGGCGTTTGGAAATTGCTCCCAAGGATGAACCAGACTTGTGGAGGTCTACATACTTTTTCTGAGGTCTTGGCTGATTTCTTTTGATTTTCCCATGATGTCAAGCAAAGAGGCACTGAGTTTGAAGGTGGGCCTTGAAATACATCCACAGGCACACCTCCAATTGGCGCAAATTATGTCAATTAGCCTCAACTTACTGTATGTAAACTTCTTACCCACTGCAATTGTGATACAGTATGTTAGAGCCGATTTGGGCATATTTTGTATAAAAGACTGAACATACTGAGCTCCATGTACATTTGTGTAAATATATTAAATATTAATGTATATGATGAAATATTAGGTACGATACCTTTATGATTTATTTACCGGATTGAGATATATTCATTTGTTATTAGTGTAACTCAGTTTTTGGCCCCCCCCTCTTGCCCATTCATTGTACTGTGTTAATTGTGTTAGTATAAAGGCAGGAAGTTGGGCCTTCGGGGAGGAGTCCTTGCTAGATGCGGGAGCGGTATAGTTTTTGACCATATAGACATACAGAAATACAGACAGACAGGTCATATTATATTATGTACTTGCATTTCAAGTAATCTCTGCTTTAAGTTGATTGGAGAATACCTTTTTTGTTAGATAAGAAAATAAACATTTTTTGTTGCACTATATCCCTGGATCTCATTGAATGTTTGGCCGTTTGGAAAGCGTTGAGTGTGGACTGTATGCGTCAAACAACCCCGCTTCAGGCTAGGGCAGTGGCTATGGTAAAGAGGAAAGGAAGCCACTACATTCAAGTCAAAAAACTCCGTGAAGGATTACTACCGGAAGGAAATCTCCGGTTCGGACACACGCTGGATTTTGTTCTATTTGTAATTGCATTCGGACCATAAGGACAGCTCGCTTGGAAGGATTTGAACTCCTAGATTTCGCCAGCCGTGAGTAACCACTGCGAATGAATGAGCTGCCCTGTTCAAAGCGATCGTTTGATCATGCATATTATGGAAGCGCAAATGTGCTTATAATTGGAATGTTTGATAAACTTGGGAATGGAATTCAAAATACAGCGCTGTGAAAACAATTAAGAAGTTTAAGTTTGGGAAACACAGATCCTATGCACAATGTAGCCTAATCATATATCTAATATTTGGCCTAACGTTGGAAATGCAATCCATCAACGCCCGAATGCAACTAAGGATCTAAAGATACTGCGTGTTAAAACTTCATTAAAGGGACAAAACCTCAACGGGATGAAATGTTTAAAACGCATCTAAAATGCCAAACTTGCACATGTGCAATTCAAAAGGGTCAATATGCTGAAATGGATGACTGTGTTTTTAAAGATTAAAAGGAGGTCTAAAGGGGCATTACGTTTAACAATCAAACCAACAACTGTGTCATTGTAAATTGAGTGAACTAAAAGTGAATGATGGAGGAGGAAATCCCAAATAAGACTCCACTGGAGAGGGCAGAGGAGCATCTAAATTCACTCTATGCAGCCCGGAGAGGCAAACTTGGAGTGTGTACACGCAAAATGAATGAAATAAAAGTCCTTCTTGTTGATGGAGGAAACATTGCAACTGTGAATGAGAGTCTTGAAGCATTTGATGCTGTGCTCAATGACTTTAAGAAGGCTCATG
Organism: Coregonus clupeaformis; assembly: GCF_020615455.1. Lineage (NCBI taxonomy): Eukaryota > Metazoa > Chordata > Actinopteri > Salmoniformes > Salmonidae > Coregonus > Coregonus clupeaformis. Next base: position 30,486 of record NW_025535999.1, on the reverse strand, counting down.
AATCTGTGCTAGAGCTGGTCACAGAGGAGGAACAGGAACAGGAGAGCATTAACTATTATCAACCAAGAATGAGAACTTATGAACATTTCCTGAAAGAGGTGGAAATATGGAAAAAGGCTGAAGTTGAGCCACAACGCTCATTGAACCACATGACAGCATTTCCAATGTGTCAAAAATTTCAAGTAAAACTAAGTATTCTAAGACTGCTTCCTCAGTGTCCTCTGAACATGCCTTAAAGCCGAGGCAGAACGAGCAGCTCTACTAGCTCGCCAAGCATCATTACAAGACAAGCATGCATTGGAACTGGAGAAAGCTCAACTGAATGTTAGGATGGAAAAAATGGCACTGGAAACGGACATAGCAGCATATAATGCCAAACTGAAGGTCCTGGAGAGTACCGAGTCAACTTCTCAATCCCATTCTGTGGCAGCCCATTTACTAAGCCAAGAAGATGGAATGAACTCTTATTTTGAGAAACAGGAACCAGAGGTCTATGTGGAACCTGAACCATCACCTGTTGAGTTTGCTGCATTAGGTGCAGTTCCAAAGACCCCACTACAAAGAGTTTTACAACAACCGACCACAAAGCCATCAAACCCTATTCAAAACAGTGGTAAACCACACTCTTCAGCAGCCAACAGCAAGGTCTAGCAATCGACACAGAATCAACACTGCGGGTATCAGCCATAATACCAGCCATGATAACCTCTCTACTGTCATGCAAAGGCAGAATGAAATTGCTGACCTCCTTGTACTACAGCACAAACAAGCCACACTCCCTGTTAGGGAGGATACCTATGTTTGTCGGTGATCCTCTAAACTTTAGGCCATTCATGCGTGCATTTGAGCATGGTATAGAAGATAAGACAAGCAGTCACCAGGATAGGCTCTATTACCTGGAACAATACACCTCTGGTCAGCCCAAGGATCTGGTCCGTAGTTGTCTGCATATGGAAGCCAGAAGAGGCTATGCGTAGCTAAGAGGGTTGTTAAAGGAACACTTTGCAATGAAATCAAAGTCACCACTGCTTACATGGAAAAGGCTTGGAACTGGACAAACATCAAACCCGATGATGGAAAGGGACTGGGTGGTTATGCACTCTATCTAAGAGGTTGCTGTAACGCTATGCAAGACCTACAGAACATGGAAGAGCTTAATCTTCCCTCCAACATAAAGCTGATCATGTCAAAACTTCCCTACAAACTAAGGGGAAAAATGGAGGTCTATGGCATGTGATATTTTAGAGAGAAGTCACCTGAGGGCCCAGTTCAGTGACCTGAACGTTCATGGAAAAACAGGCCAAAATACTGCAGGATCCGTTGTATGGAGATATTCAAGATCCCCTGTACAACAAAAGGTTTTTAAAACCCAAAACAGAAGCTGACTTTAAACAGCAGTTCAAGTCCAAGAGTAGGGGAAGCAGCTTTGCCACTACAGTAGCTGTAGTGGCAGATTGTGACTCTGAAAAACCTTTAAAAGAACAAACATTCAAAGTAAAGAGACCAGGCACCTACCCTTCTGATGCTCCCAGTATCTCATGTATATTTTGTGCTGGTGCGCATTTTATTAGTCGACTGCCAACAGGTGAAGGCACAGCCACATGAATTCAAGGTTGAGTTTCTGAGATCAAAAGGCCTTTGTTTTGGCTGTTTGATGAGAGGACACTTAAGCAGAGAATGTAAAAGAAGGATGACCTGTCAGAGCTGTCAAAAAAGCACCCCACTATCCTGCACATTGAAGGAAGAGAGAGATTTAGATCTCAAAAGGCAGATATGAGTGGTGTAGCAGTAAAGCGGGAGGAGACTGTCAGCAGTGCTCTTGTTTCACTGGAAGCTGGTGAAGATACCGGGGCCGGTACAGATTGTGCACTTGCAATTGTGCCAGTTCAAGTAAAGGTGGCAAATGGAAGCAAGTCTGTGTTAACCTATGCGTTTCTCGATTCTGGTAGCTCAGCAACATTTTGTACGGAGAGACTCATGAGGCAGTTGCAAGCTAAAGGCAGTGCGACTGAAATTCTGCTACGCACAATGGGGCAGGAGAGTCCTACCAAGAGCTTTGAGATATCTGGATTAGAGATTGGCAATGTGAAGGCGACACATTTCTTGCATTACCAAAGGTCTACACCCAACATAAGATCCCAGTGACAAGAGAGAACATTCCCACTCAGAAAGAGCTCAAAAGGTGGCCATACCTGAAAGAGGTTCAGTTGAAGGAGATTGATGCCGACGTCGAACTTCTGATTGGCGTAAATGCTCCAAAGGCAATGGAACCCTGGCAAATCATAAATAGCCAAGGCAACGGACCGTATGCAGTGAAAACCCTCTTTGGATGGGTGATGAATGGTCCTCTCAACAGTTGTACCATGGCAGAAGAATCCGGGCGTCCTCGGTGATGGCCAATCGTATCTCAATGGCCGACCTGGGGGTTCTTCTTGTAAATCAGTACAACCATGACTTCACTGAGAGAGAGTATGAAGAGAAAAGTGAGATGTCAGCTGAGGATCGTAGGTTTATGGAGATAGTATCAAGCTCCATAACCCTCAAAGACCATCACTACTACTTACCGTTGCCCTTTTCGCAACAAAGATGTAGTCCTGCCAAACAACCGTGACATGGCAAAGCAGCGGGCTCTAAATATTATCAGGAAGTTCAAGAAGGACAAAGGTTACGCTGCAGAGTACAAAGGCTTCATGGAAGAGATGATAACAAAGGTTACGCCGAGAAGGTACCACAAGAACAGCTCCTCAGAGAGAAAGGCAAGGTATGGTACATACCACACCATGGCGTTCACCATAAGCGCAAAGGAACGATACGAGTGGTGTTTGACTGTTCATCATCCTATAAAGGTACATCTCTTAACAGTGAACTCCTTCAAGGCCCTGACCTGGCAAACACGCTTATAGGAGTCTTGCTAAGATTTCGGCAAGAGTACATTGCCATGATGGCAGACATCGAAGGAATGTTCCATCAAGTACGTGTCCATGAAGATGACTTAGACTTCCTCCGATTCCTATGGTGGCCGGATGGTGATACTAACAAAAGATTGGAGGAGTACAGAATGACAGTACATCTTTTCGGTGCTATATCCTCTCCAAGTTGTGCAAACTTTGCACTGCGAAAGACTGCAGAAGACAACTGTGAGGGGTACGATGAAGAGGTGATTCAAACAGTCAAGTCCAACTTCTATGTTAATGACTGCCTCAAGTCAGTGGCCACAGAAGAACAAGCCATAGCTCTCACAAGAAACCTCAGGGATGTGTGCTCTCAAGGTGGGTTCAAATTGACCAAGTGGGTCAGCAACAGCCGCACTGTACTAGCTTCTATCCCTGATGAACACAAAGCCAAGCAGATAAAAGAACTGGACCTGGACAGAGAAAAGCTGCCTGTTGAAAGAGCACTTGGAATCCGATGGAACATTGAAAGGGATGTGTTTAACTTCCAGGTCACTGTCAAGAACAGACCCCTTACAAGAAGAGGTATTCTCTCAACTGTCAGCTCTATTTATGATCCATTAGGTTTCCTCGCCCCATTCGTATTAAAGGCAAAGCAAATTCTTCAAGTGCTCTGCAAGCTAAAGTGTGGATGGGACGAAGTCATCCCTGAAGAACACTCTATTTCATGGAAGAGATGGCTCTCAGAGCTGGACCAGCTCTCCAGATTCCAGATCAACAGGTGTATGATGCCGGAGAACTTTGGTCAAATCAAGACCGCACAGCTGCATCACTTCGGTGATGCAAGTGAACAAGGTTATGGCACGGCAAGCTACCTTAGGTTCACAAACGTTATGGAAAAGGTCCACATCACATTCATACTGGGGAAATCAAGGGTGACTCCACTCAAGCAGATGACGATCCCCAGACTGGAACTTGCTGCAGCAACATTGGCAGTGCGAGTGGACAGGATGTTAAGGTTGGAGCTCCAGATTGAACTTGAGGAGTCAACTTTCTGGACAGACAGCCAGTCGGTGCTAAAATACATCCGCAACGATACCAAGAGATTCCATACTTTTGTGGCTAATAGGGTTGCTATGATCCGTGACCTACTCGAAAGCAAAACAGTGGAGGTATTTGAACTCCAAACACAACCCAGCCGATGATGCCTCAAGAGGATTACATGTTGAAACTTTCCTGAACTCAAAGAGATGGCGCAAAGGACCAGAATTCCTGGAGAAAACAGAAACACAATGGCCGAAAGTCCCCGAGGAGCTTGGCTCCATCCCTCCAGATGATCCAGAGGTGAGAAAAGACGTCATCGTAAACAGTACATGTGTGGAAGAAAAGAGTCCAACCAGCAAACTGATTGAGTACTATTCAACATGGAACAGCTTGAAGAAAGCAGTTGCCTGGATGCTGAAACTGAAGAGACTTCTACTACAGTTAAGCCAGAAATGGAAAGTTCTCACCCAAACTGATCCAGGATCAGATCAGAGTCTGACAAACTCACTGAAGGAACAAATTGACAAGTTCAAACTGACGTTTGGAAAAGAAAGTCTGTCTGTAGATGACCTAGATGAAGCAGAAAAGGTCATCATTCGATTTGAGCAACGACGGCACTTTAAACAAGAAATTGCACTAGTTGTAAAAGGAAAACAATGTGCCAAGAGAAGCGGCTCAATCTGTAAGCTTGATCCAATAGTTGACAATGGCATTCTGAGAGTAGGAGGAAGGTTAAGCAAAGCTGCTATGCCTACGGAACTAAAGAATCCTATGATCCTGCCCAAAGACTCCTACATCTCCAAACTGATCTTACTCCACATCCATGAGCAGGTTGGCCACTCTGGGAGAGGTCACATGCTTTCTAGACTTCGCCAGCGATATTGGATACCCTGTGCCAACTCCTTAGCAAGGAAGATCCTTAAGAGCTGTGTCTTCTGCAGGCGGATGCAAGCTAGAGCTGGGGAACAGAAGATGGCTGACCTTCCACAAGATCGGGTAGCACCTGATTTGCCGCCTTTCACCCATGTGGGCATAGATTACTTTGGCCCCATAGAGGTGAAGCGAGGCCGCGTTCATGTGAAGCGGTATGGTGTGATCTTTACTTGCCTTGTGAGTCGAGCTGTCCATGTCTGTAAACAATTGTTGGAAAAATGACTTGTGTCATGCACAAAGTAGATGTCCTAACAGACTTGTCAAAACTATAGTTTGTTAACAAGAAATTTGTGGAGTGGTTGAAAAATTTGTTTTAATGACTCCAACCTAAGTGTATGTAAACTTCCGACTTCAACTGTATGTATTCACCCCCTTTGCTATGAAGCCCTAAATAAGATCTGGTGCAACAATTACCTTCAGAAGTCAAATAATTAGTTAAATAAAGTCCACCTGTGTGCAGTCTAAGTGTCACATGATCTGTCACATGATCTCAGTATATATACACCTGTTCTGAAAGGCCCAAGAGTCTGCAACACCACTAAGCAAGGGGCACCACCAAGCAAGCGGCACCATGAAGATCAAGGAGCTCTCCAAACAGGTCAGGGACAAAGTTGTGGAGAAGTACAGATCAGGGTTGGGTTATAAAAAAATATCTGAAACTTTGAACATCCCACGGAGCACCATTAAATCCATTATTAAAAATTGAAATAATATGGCACCACAGCAAACCTGCCAAGAGAGGGCCGCCCACCAAAACTCACAGACCAGGCAAGGAGGGCATTAATCAGAGAGGCAACAAAGAGACCAAAGATAACCATGAAGGAGCTACAAAGCTCCACAGCAGAGATTGGAGTATCTGTCCATAGGACCACTTTAAGCCGTACACTCCACAGAGCTGGGCTTTTCGGAAGAGTGGCCAGAAAAAAGCCATTGCTTAAAGAAAAAAATAAGCAAACACGTTTGGTGTTCGCCAAAAGGCATGTGGGAGACTCCCCCAAACATATGGAAGAAGGTACTCTGGTCAGATGAGACTAAAATTGCGCTTTTTGGCCATCTAGGAAAACGCTATGTCTGGCGCAAACCCAACACCTCTCATCACCCCGAGAACACCATCCCCACAGTGAAGCATGGTGGTGGCAGCATCATGCTGTTAGGATGTTTTTCATCGGCAGGGACTGGGAAATTGGTCAGAATTGAAGGAATGATGGATGGCGCTAAATACAGGGAAATTCTTGAGGGAAACCTGTTTCAGTCTTCCAGAGATTTGAGACTGGGACGGAGGTTCACCTTCCAGCAGGACAATGACCCTAAACATACTGCTAAAGCAACACTCGAGTGGTTTAAGGGGAAACATTTAAATGTCTTGGAATGGCCTAGTCAAAGCCCAGACCTCAATCCAATTGAGAATCTGTGGTATGACTTAAACATTGCTGTACACCAGCGGAACCCATCCAACTTGAAAGAGCTGGAGTAGTTTTCCCTTGAAGAATGGGCAAAAATCCCAGTGGCTAGATATGCCAAGCTTTTAGAGACCCCAAGAGACTTGCAGCTGTAATTGCTGCAAAAGGTGGCTCTACAAAGTATTGACTTTGGGGGGGTGAATAGTTATGCACGCTCAAGCTTTCTGTTTTTTTTTGTCTTGTTTCTTGTTTGTTTCACCCCCAAAAATATGTTGCATCTTCTAAAGTGGTAGGTATGTTGTGTAAATCCAATGATACAACCCCCCCAAAAATCCATTTTAATTCCAGGTTGTAAGGCAACAAAATAAGAAAAATGCCAAAGGAGGTGAAAACTTTCGCAAGTCACTGTACGAGTTTTGTCAATTTATTCATAGTTTTTACTAACTCTCCTGTCATTGTTGAGTAAGGATGCGCAGCTGATTACGCATATAGAAGTAGGACTAGTCTACCTGGCCTGCGTACAAATGTAGGCCTATAAATGTGCCATTTGGGGATGTCTGATAGTATTTCTGATTGGAGTGGAGTGAGCGTCGACCCACTGTGCTACGCAACTAATTACTAAAAAGGTAAGCAGACGCCTGTTATATCTAAAGTCTGTAATTTGAACAAAGCACTGTGTGGTTGATGACTCATTCTGACACGTAAGTGGCGCCTCACTCACAGTATGTTGTTCATTTAAGAGACAAGCCTACATTGTGGTATATATTGATTTATTACTAAACTCTTAATAGATAAACCTGTTGAAACTGACACAGAACCACCTAGTTGATAGTTACGATGGTTAGGGTAATTGTTTACTCTGGAGTACTAGGACGGTAAATGAGATGTTTGTCCTAAGGGTGTTAAACGAGAGGTTTGTCCCAGTTATTTATAGGACGGTAAACGAGATGTTTGTCGTAGATTGTGTGAGGGCCGGTAAAAAGAGGTTTGTCCCAGTTTGTGTTGTATGTTGTTAGGGTAACTGTTCCCTCCGGAGTGATAGGACGGTAAACAAGATGTTTGTCCTAGTTGTATTGTCTGTTGTATAAATTGTATATATGATTATGAGTGACTCATTGTTGATGGCTGCAATATATAGAGGAGGGTGGTGGTGATGCAATAATTAGACAGCGCCATTACGTAAAGAAGTAGGTCATCCTGAGTAGGTGATATAATAATTGGAAGTAGCGCTGGTCATCCGGAGTAGGTGAACAGTTGTGAAATAGCCACCAGGGCTGCAATAAATAAGAGAAAGGGTAGGTCTGCTCATCTCGTGCGGGTGAATGGTTTGCTTGAGCGACTGTGATTCATTCAGTTGTGATTAAGTTGGATGTTTCATCTGTCTCATTCAGGTTGCTCATTTGATCAGCTTGATCAATCTGTTTGATTCGATTGTTTTGTCTGACTCGTTTTGTACAAGACTGGTTTTATTGGACCTGCTTGAGTTTGCAAAGCAACTCTTGCATTTTGGTCAACTGGTCTGACTCAATTCGTGCATTCAATTCATCGGGGTCACTTTCGGTTGGTCATCTGGTGTATTTGTTCAATTCGTCTGATTCATTTGGTCATATTGCTGGTCATTCTGTTTGATTCATTTCGTCACGGGCAGCTGCTCGTCTGTGTGGGTGATCAGAAAAAAACAAGTAATCCTGCAAATAATAGCCTTTTCTGTGTTGAGGAAGTGTAAGGAAAGGGACTATATTTGAGGTCGCTTGAAGCTTCTATCTCTGGTGGAGAAAGGGCATGCCCAATCTCGCATTAGGAGGAGAAGAATAGATGGTGCGTGAATGATCATTGACATACTTAGTGTGGAAAAATTCACATTACCAGGAGGGTATGATAAATCCTGTTGGAGGAACAGGTCACGTGTGCCGGTATGATAGTATGACGTCTACACATTGTATTTCGGCCAATCTTTTAGGGTATGTTTCAGTCAATATATTTGGAAAATGTAGAGGTGATGTAGGATTATGGTAAAATTGACCATAGTAAAATGATAAATGTGATAGGGTTAACATTCCAAATTTGGGCCCTTTTATAGAAGAAAATATGCCTGCAGGTTATACAAATAGTGATTAAGCGTGTTTGAGAACAACATTGTGTGAATGTGATATGAGAGTAGTATGGTACCTTATAATGGCGCCGGAGAAGATGGCTGTCGTTTTACAGCCCTCTAACCAATTGTACTATTATGTGTGTTTTTCCGCATTATTTGTAATTGATTTTGTACATAATGTTTCACATCGTCTCTTATAACCAAAAAGAGCTTCTGGATATCAGGACAGCGATTACTCACCTCGTATTGGACGAAGATTTTTTATTCAACAAGGTGGCCGCAAAGGATATCCTACGACACTACGACAAGGCCCAAATCCCCGTCACTCGCATGAGGAAGAGACGGAGATATCGTGGACGTAGGTCAGGGTGCCTTGTAAGGATCCGTCTGCGAGCGAGTAAACTGCCTCTCCCATCAATCCTATTAGCCAATCTTCAATCATTTGAGAATACATTGGATGACCTAAGATTACGGTTATCCTACCAACGGGACATTAAAAACTGTAATATCTTATGTTTTACAGAGTCGTGGCTGAAGCAACGACATGGACAATATACAGCTAGCGGGCTATATGCTACATCGGCAGGAAAGAACGGCTGACTCCGGTAAGACAAGGGGTGGCGGTCTGTGTATATTTGTAAACAACAGCTGGTGCACAAAATAAAATATTAAGGAAGTCTCGAGGATTTGTTCGCCTGAGGTAGAGTATCTTATGAAAAGCTGTAGACCACACTATTTACCAAGATAGTTTTAATCTAAGCTGTCTATTTACCACCACAAACCAATGCTGGCATTAAGATTGCACTGAATGAGCTGTATAAGGCCAAAAGTCAACAGGAAAATGCTCATCCAGAGGCAGCGCTCCTAGTGGCCGGGGACTTTAATGCAGGGAAACTTAAATCCGTTATACCTAATTTCTACCAGCATGTTAAATGTGAAACCAGAGGGAAAAAAAAACTCTAGACCACCTTTACTCCACACACAGAGACGCATACAAAGCTCTCCCTCACCCTCCATTTGACAAATCTGACCATAACTCTATCCTCCTGATTCCTGCTTATAAGCAAAAACTAAAGCAGGACTCGGTTAATAAAAAAAGTGGTCAGATGACGCGGATGCTAAGCTACAGGACTGTTTTGCTAGCACAGACTGGAACATGTTCCGGGATTCTTCAGATAGCATTGAGGAGTACACCACATCAGTCACTGGCTTCATCAATAAGTGCATCGATGATGTCGTCCCCACAGTGACCGTACGTACATACCCCAACCAGAAACCATGGATTACAGGAAACATCCGCACTGAGCTAAAGGCTAGAGCTGCCGCTTTCAAGGAGCGGGACTCTAACCCGGACGCTTATAAGAAATCCCGCTATGCCCTCCGACTAACCATCAAACAGGCAAAGAGTCAATACAGGACTAAGATTGAATCGTACTACACCGGCTCTGACGCTCGTCGGATGTGGTAGGGCTTGAAAACTATTACAGACTACAAAGGGAAGCACAGCCGCGAGCTGCCCAGTGACACAAGACTTCCAGACGAGCTAAACCACTTCTATGCTCGCTTCGAGGCAAGCAACACTGAAGCATGCATGAGAGCACCAGCTGTTCCAGATGACTATGTGATCACGCTCTCCGTAGCCGATGTGAGTAAGACTTTTAAACAGGTCAACATTCACAAAGCCGCAGGGCCAGACGGATTACCAGGACGTGTACTCCGAGCATATGCTGACCAACTGGCAAGTGTCTTCACTGACATTTTCAACATGTCCCTGACTGAGTCTGTAATACCAACATGTTTCAAGCAGACCACCATAGTCCCTGTGCCCAAGAACACTAAGATAACCTGCCTAAATGACTACCGACACGTAGCACTGACGTCTGTAGCCATGAAGTGCTTTGAAAGGCTGGTCATGGCTCACATCAACACCATTATCCCAGAAAACCTAGACCCACTCCAATTTGCATACCGCCCCAACAGATCCACAGATGATGCAACCTCTATTGCACTCCACACTGCCCTTTCCCACCTGGACAAGAGGAACACCTATGTGAGAATGCTATTCATTGACTACAGCTCAGCATTCAACAGCATAGTGCCCTCAAAGCTCATCACTAAGCTAAGGATCCTGGGACTAAACACCTCCCTCTGCAACTGGATCCTGGATTTCCTGACGGGCCGCCCCCAGGTGGTAAGGGTAGGTAACAACACATTTGCCACACTGATCCTCAACACAGGGGCCCCTCAGGGGTGCGTGCTCAGTCCCCTCCTGTACTCCCTGTTCACCCATGACTGCATGGCCAGGCATGACTCCAACACCATCATTAAGTTTGCCGACGACACAACAGTGGTAGGCCTGATCACCGACAACGATGAGACAGCCTATAGGGAGGAGGTCAGAGACCCTGGCCGTGTGGTGCCAGGATAACAACCTCTCCCTCAATGTGACCAAGACAAAGGAGATGATTGTGGACTACAGGAAAAAAAAGAGGACTGAGCACGCCCACATTCTCATCGACGGGGCTGTAGTGAAACAGGTTGAGAGCTTCCAAGTTCCTTGGTGTCCACATCACCAACGAACTATCATGGTCCAAACACACCAAGACAGTCGTGAAGAGGGGCACGACAAAGCCTATTCCCCTCAGGAGACTGAAAAGATTTGGCATGGGTCCTCAGATCCTCAACAAATTCTACAGCTGCACCATCGAGAGCATCCTGACTGGTTGCATCATCGCCTGGTATGGCAACTGCTTGGCCTCCAGAGGGTAGTGCGTACGGCCCAGTACATCACTGGGGCCAAGCTTCCTGCTATCCAGAACCTCTATACCAGGCGGTGTCAGAGGAAGGCCCTCAAAATTGTCAAAGACTCCAGCCACCCTAGTCATAGACTGTTCTCTCTGCTACTGCACGGCAAGCGGTACCGGAGTGCCAAGTCTAGGTCCAAAAGACTTCTCAACAGCTTCCACCCCCAAGCCATAAGACTCCTGAACAGCTAATCATGGCTACCCAAACCATTTGCACTGCCCCCCCCACCCCCACCCCTCACCCCCATCTTTTTTCGCTGCTGCTACTCTGTTAATTATTTATGCATAGTCACTTTAACTCTACCCACATGTACATATTACTTCAACTACCTCAACTAGCCGGTGCCCCCGCACATTGACTCTGCACCGGTACACCCCTGTATATATAGCAACCCTACTGTAATTTTATTTTACTTCTGCTCTTTTTTTCTCAACACTTTTTTGTTGTTGTTTTACTTTACTTTTTTATTTAAAATAAATGCACTGTTGGTTAAGGGCTGTAAGCATTTCACTGTAATGTCTGCACCTGTTGTATTCGGCGCATGTGGCCAATAAAATTTGATTTGATTTGATTTGAATGTGGAAAATGAGTCGCACTGTGAAGTTTGAATAATAAGATAGATAGAAGTAATAAAAATAAAATATTGGTCATTTAGCAGACGCTCTTATCCAGAGCGACTTACAGGAGCAATTAGGGTTAGCGCCTTGCTCAAGGGCACAACGACAGATTTTTCACCTAGTCGGCTGGGGATTAGAACCAGAAACCTTTCGGTTACTGGCACAACACTCTTAACCACTAAGCTACTAGTGTGTATGATAATTTGATATAAGTTTGGACAATAAGCTTTGATACAACACTGCCCATCATAGAATATCGCGGGATGGTATTGAGAGCGGGATGTTAGTTTAGGGAGTAGTGACCAGTCTATAAGATTCTGGGAGGATCCTATGACTGAGGGGCAGGGTCCGGGTAGCTAAAGTTGTTGTTCCACTGGGAGTAGATTATGATAAAATGATTTGTGGCAATGGAGAGTCATTAGAAACGCGAATGGTTTGGGTGATGTGAATATATGATGAATTGATATGTGTGTATACAGTGTGGAAAAAAAGTATTTAGTCAGCCACCAATTGTGCAAGTTCTCCCACTTAAAAAGATGAGAGAGGCCTGTAATTTTCATCATAGGTACACGTCAACTATGACAGACAAAATGAGATTTTTTTTCTCCAGAAAATATATACCCTTTGTTGGCAATGACACAGGTCAAACGTTTTCTGTAAGTCTTCACAAGGTTTTCACACATTGTTGCTGGTATTTTGGCCCATTCCTCCATGCAGATCTCCTCTAGAGCAGTGATGTTTTGGGGCTGTCGCTGGGCAACACAGACTTTCAACTCCCCTCCAAAGATTTTCTTTGGGGTTGAGATCTGAGACTGGCTAGAGCCACTCCAGGACCTTGAAATGCTTCTTACGAAGCCACTCCTTCGTTGCCCGGGCGGTGTGTTTGGGATCATTGTCATGCTGAAAGACCCAGCCACGTTTCATCTTCAATGCCCTTGCTGATGGAAGGAGGTTTTCACTCAAAATCTCACGATACATGGCCCCATTCATTTCTTTCCTTTATACGGATCAGTTGTCCTGGTCCCTTTGCAGAAAAACAGTCCCAAGCATGATGTTTCCACCCCCATGCTTCACAGTAGACATGGTGTTCTTTGGATGCAACTCAGCATTCTTTGTACTCCACACCACGACAAGTTGAGTTTTTTACCAAAAAGTTCTATTTTGGTTTCATCTGACCATATGACATTCTCTCAATCCTCTTCTGGATCATCCAAATGCACTCTAGCAAACTTCAGACGGGCCTGGACATGTACTGGCTTAAGCAGGGGACACGTCTGGCACTGCAGGATTTGAGTCCCTGGCGGCGTAGTATGTTACTGATGGTAGGCTTTGTTACTTTGGTCCCAGCTCTCTGCAGGTCATTCACTAGGTCCCCCCGTGTGGTTCTGGGATTTTTGCTCACCGTTCTTGTGATCATTTTGACCCCACGGGTGAGATCTTGCGTGGAGCCCCAGAACGAGGGAGATTATCAGTGGTCTTGTATGTCTTCCATTTCCTAATAATTGCTCCCACATTTGATTTCTTCAAACCAAGCTGCTTACCTATTGCAGATTCAGTCTTCCCAGCCTGGTGCAGGTCTACAATTTTGTTTCTGGTGTCCTTTGACAGCTCTTTGGTCTTGGCCATAGTGGAGTTTGGAGTGTGACTGTTTGAGGTTGTGGACAGGTGTCTTTTATACTGATAACAAGTTCAAACAGGTGCCATTAATACAGGTAACGAGTGGAGGACAGAGGAGCCTCTTAAAGAAGAAGTTACAGGTCTGTAGAGACAGAAATCTTGCTTGTTTGTAGGTGACCAAATACTTATTTTCCACCATAATTTGCAAATAAATTCATTAAAAATCCGACAAAATTTTCTCAATTTGTCTGTCATAGTTGACGTGTACCTATGATGAAAATTACAGGCCTCTCTCATCTTTTTAAGTGGGAGAACTTGCACAATTGGTGGCTGACCAAATACTTTTTTTCCCCACTGTAATTGGGATATTTGCGGGATTTCTTTGTATTTTCAATAGCATTGTGTCAATGGCATAGACTACAATCTGGGTTTCTGATTGTAATTCAACTGTTGGTATGTGTTGCTTAGATAGATACTGCAGACAGTGTTTGTTTTGTGATGAAGACTGGACGATTTAGCAGTTTGCTTGATTCAAATTAAAAAGAGTCAATTATTCAACATGAATAGTGGGACGATTTCGAGGCAGTCATTTTTGCGTTGCCTATAGGTTTGCTAGCTTAAACTACTGTGAATGGGGTTGTAATTTAAAAATATTGAATTAAATATGGATATTCATTGAATATATGCTTGTCAACTACAGCAAGTGTTTGTTTTGTTACCTGTAGCCTAATCAGAAAGGACAGTTGCCTAAATCTACAGACTTCTAATAATAGTGGATTGGCAATTGCGATAGAGCTGTGGCCATGATCTTAATTGATAACATGAATTTCAAAAGCCTAACCAGCTCTGCTAGGGTGAGCGGAGTGGTATGTCTGGAAGCTGCAAGCTAGCTACCTATAGCCAGTTAGCTTGGGGAGCTTGATTGCCTTTGTGAGAATCAAGGAGAGGGATATTAGGTAACATTGAAATTGGCGGTATGCATGGGCAAGAGCACGAATTATGTTTACAAATAGTCAAACTTTGTATAGCCCCCAATTCAACAATCGCTACATGGTGTAAATTTGAGGGTTCTGATGATACTACGACTGCATTGAGATACTGATCTGTGGTTATTCTCCTGATGAGGAAGTCAATACTAGAATTATGGATAATTATATTGTATGTTAATATAAATGTACATTCTGCCAGTGTCGATGTGTGCTAAGTTGAGGGTTTTAACTTTGAGTGATAGGACCAATGAATCACTAAAAATTGTCATTCTAAATTAGGTTTGGATAATTAATTTGGTTTTGATTATGATTTGTAAACTGATTGATTGATTTGAGTAAGTTATTAGTATGTTAATAACTAAAGATGTTGACACTTTTATTTATTTATTTTTATTTCACCTTTATTTCACCTGGTAAGCCAGTTGAGAACAAGTTCTCATTTACAACTACGACCTGGCCAAGATAAAGCAAAGCAGTGTGGAAAAAACAACAACAACACAGAGTTACATATGGAATAAACAAAACGTACAGTCAATAACAAAATAGAAAATCTATATACAGTGTGTGCAAATGCAGTAAGTTATGGAGGTAAGGCATTAAATAGGCCATAGTGCAAAATAATTACTATTTTAATTTAGTATTAACACTGGAGTGATAGATGTGCAGAAGATGATGTGCAAATAGAGATACTGGGGTGCAATTGAGCAAAATAAATAACAATGTAAATAACAATTTGGGGATGAGGTAGTTGGGTGGGCTAATTACAGATGGGCTGTGTACAGGTGCAGTGATCGGTAAGCTGCTCTGACAACTGATGCTTAAAGATAGTGAGGAGATAAGTGTCTCCAGCTTCAGAGATTTTTACAGTTCGTTCCAGTCATTTGCAGCAGAGAACTGGAAGGAATGGCGACCAAAGGAGGTGTTGGCTTTGGGGATGACCAGTGAGATATACCTGCTGGAACGCATACTACGAGGTGGGTGTTGCTATGGTGACCAATGAGCTAAGATAAGGCGGGGTTTAGCCTAGAAGGGATTTATAGATTACCTGGAGCCAGTGGGTTTGGCAGCGAATATGTAGTGAGGGCCAGCCAACGGCGTACAGGTCACAATGGTGGGTAGTATATGGGGCTTTGGTGACAAAACTGATGGCACTGTGATAGACTACATCCAATTTGTTGAGTAGAGTGTTGGAAAATATTTTGTAAATGACATGCCGAAGTCAAGGATCGTAGGATAGTCCGTTTTACAAGGGCATGTTTAGCAGCATGAGTGAAGGAGGCTTTGTTGCGAAATAGGAAGCCGATTCTAGATTTAACTTTGGATTGGAGATGCTTAATGTGAGTCTGGAAGGAGAGTTTACAGTCTAACCAGACAGACCTAGGTATTTGTAGGTTGTCCACATATTCTAAGTCAGAGCCGCCTAGAGTAGTGATTCTAGTCGGGCAGGCGGGTGCAAGCAGCGTTCGATTGAAGAGCATGCATTTAGTTTTACTAGCTTTTAAGAGTAGTTGGAGCCCACGGAAGGAGTGTTGTATGTCATTGAAGCTCGTTTGGAGGTTTGTTAACACAGTGTCCAATGAAGGGCCAGATGTATACAAAATGGTGTCGTCTGCGTAGAGGTGGATCTGAGAGTCACCAGCAGCAAGAGCAACATCATTGATATAAAGAGAATAGAGATCGGCCCGAGAATTGAACCCTGTGGCACCCCCATAGAGACTGCCAGATGTCCAGACAACAGGCCCTCCGATTTGACACATTGAACTCTATCTGAGAAGTAGTTGGTGAACCAGGCGAGGCAGTCATTTGAGAAACCAAGGCTATTTAGTCTTCCAATAAGAATGCGGTGATTGACCGAGTGAAAAGCCTTGGCCAGATCAATGAAGACGGCTGCACAGTACTGTCTTTTATCGATCACCAGAGCGAGGCAGTCATTTGAGAAACCAAGGCTATTTAGTCTGCCAATAAGAATGCGGTGATTGACAGAGTCAAAGCCTTGGCCAGGGTCAATGAAGATGGCTGCACAGTACTGTCTTTTATCGATCAAGGTTATTATATCGTTTAGGACCTTGAGCGTGGCTGAGGTACACCCATGACCAGCTCGGAAACCTGATTGCATAGCGGAGAAGGTACGGTGGGATTCTAAATGGTCGGTGATCTGTTTGTTAACTTGGCTTTCAAATACTTTCGAAAGGCAGGGCAGGATGGATTTAGTTCTGTAACAGCTTGGATCTAGAGTGTCACCCCCTTTGAAGAGGGGGATGACCGCAGCAGCTTTCCAGTCTCTGGGGATCTCAGACGATGCGAAAGAGAGGTTGAACAGGCTGGTGATAGGGTTGTGACAATTTTGGCAGCTAATTTTAGAAAGGGTCCAGATTGTCTAGCCCAGCTGATTTGTAGGGGTCCAGATTTTGCAGCTCTTTCAGAACATCAACTATCTGAATTTGGGTGAAGGAGAAGCGGTGGGGGGCATGGGCAAGTTGCAGCGAAGGGTGCAGAGCTGGTGGCTGGGGTAGGGGTAGCCAGGTGGAAAGCATGGCCAGCCGTAGCAAAATGCTTGTTGAAATGTTTGATTATCGTAGATTTATCGGAAGTGACAGTGTTTCCTAGCCTCGGTGCAGTTGGCAGCTGGGAGGAGGTGCTCTTATTCTCCATGGACTTTACAGTGTCCCAAAACCTTTTGGAGTTAGTGCTACACGATGCAAATTTCTGTTTGAAAAAGTTAGCCTATGCTTTCCTAACTGATTGTGTATATTGGTTTCTGACTTCCCTGAAAAGTTGCATATCGCGGAGGCTGTTCGATGCTAATGCCGTACGCCACAGGATGTTTTTGTGCTGGTCAAGGGTAGTCAAGTCTGGGGCTATATCTGTTCTTAGTTTTTTGAATGGGGCATGCTTATTTAAGATGGAGAGGAAAGCACTTTTAAAGAACAACCAGGCATCCTCTACTGACGGAATGAGGTCAATATCCATCCAGGATACCGGGCCAGGTCAATTAGAAAGGCCTGTGTTACACCCCTGAAAAAGGGGAAGAAATAATCACGAACGTGACGCAGTTATGTTTCCTCACTGACAAATTTAGTGTAATGAGAAAAAGACCGCGATTCCCCCAGGAAGTTGGGTGGAGACCAGAGCAATCGATCTCAGGCTCATAGATTAAGAGCATTAAGTAGATCACAGATGAACACTTTTACCCTTAAATTAGGCACCACAAACTAAAGTAGTCAATATAACATTTACACATTCCTCTTGCAATATTAACCCTTTGACTCTTGACGGATTTTAAACACATTTATGCATTTTATCAATCTCTATGAACTAGTACTGGATGCATTATCTTTTTAACCTTAGATATTTTAAGATCCTTACATACCATGAACTTACTAATACTTTTTAGTGTATAACAGGCTATGAATATGTCCTTTAACCTGTCACACTCTCCCCGACAAAATAAATGTTGTCCCAACATTACCAACATTATCTTCTTAAACAGTCTATAAGCACTGGACGTAGAAAATCCTCTTCTGTAAGCTAGTCCTTGAGCAGAGGTCAAAGTTCACAGTTCAAATAGAACCAAGAAGTTATATTCACAGTCCATATCTGTTGACCAGCTGTATAAACAGTCCATAAGCAGTCTTTTTCTCATACTATTGTCAACAGTCCATCAGTTTTAATGATCTCTATGCATAGTCTGCCTAATTGTCTCGTGAAAGTCTGTGAAATCAGTCAGTAGTCCATGGTCAAACATGTCAACTCTGTCTGTGGCCTCAAGTTTGCTGAAGTCCATACATGTAGGGTGGCTGAAGGTAATATCCCTGTAGTGATGGCAGCCATGGAACCAGTCCTGGTGCAGGGTAGACAGGGAACAACTGTGGCTGTGGCTGGATACTGTAGCAGGAAGGGATACCAAGCTGATCATAGGTGATACGTCTTGGAGGGTGTCTCTCTCTTTGTGGCAGCTGGTAAGCTGGTTCCTCAGGTTCAGCAGCAGCAGTTAATGAAGGAAAGGCACTTAGTGGACGATCATCCAGCACATTTTCAGCAGGCAAGTTCATCTCCTCAGCAGGCAGTTCTTTAACTGTTGTTTTCTCCTCCAGCTGATTTTCAACAAGAGGCTGTGCTGGTAGCGTATCAGGAACTGGCACCGCAACTGTTTGTTTCACTGGTGGGGGCCTGTTTTCCGACTCTCTCGCTGGTTCAGCATACCTCTCAGGTACTGTAGGAGATGTGGGGACCTGTAGCGCTCATGATGAAGGTCATATTCATCCCCGCTGTCTTCATCAGAATCTAGAGGCTGTGATCCAGGCTGATGTCTCTTTTCTTACTTTTGTCATCTTTAGTCATTTCTGGTTGTCTCTCAAAGGTAAGTGGTCACAGGACATGAGCAGGTTTCTGTGCAGGACCCGGGAGCGTCCCCTACCCTTTTCTGGTCTCAACTCATAAATCGGCAGGTCTGAACCCATTTGTCTCACTACTGTGTGAATTTGATCTTCCCAATAGTTACGGAGTTTGCCTGGTCCTCCTCTTGGTGTCAGGTTTTTAATCAGAACTCGCTCGCCAGGCTGTAGCACTGAACTCCTAACTTTAGTGTCATAGTACTTCTTACTTCTTTCAGCAGCTTTCTGAGCATTTTCTTTTGCAATGGCGTATGCTTCTTCCATTCCTCGTTTCCAGTTCTCCACGTAGTCTCGCTGGTTACTGGAACCTGCCTCTGTGCACAATCCAAAGAACATATCAACTGGAAGCCTGGGTGATCTCCCCAAACAGAAGATAAAATGGTGAATAGCCAGTCACTTCGCAACGGGTGCAGTTATAGGCATAAACCAGTTTGTTTAGAGACTCCTTCCAGTTTGACTTTTGTGTCTCAGTTAGTGTCTTTAGCATTTGCAACAATGTTCTGTTCATTCGTTCCACTTGACCGTTCCCCCATCGGGTGGTAGGGTGTTGTTCTGGACCCGGCCATGCCACTGAGTTTCTTTAACTGATGGAACAACTGATTTTCGAATTCTCCCCCTTGGTCATGGTGGATGCGGGAGGGGAACCCAAACTTCAGGGCAAAGTCATTGAAGATGAGATTTGCAGCAGTTTTTCCTGACTTTGATGTGGTGGCGTAGGCTTGAGTGAAACG
This sequence comes from Coregonus clupeaformis, assembly GCF_020615455.1. Taxonomy (NCBI): domain Eukaryota; kingdom Metazoa; phylum Chordata; class Actinopteri; order Salmoniformes; family Salmonidae; genus Coregonus; species Coregonus clupeaformis. The sequence continues at coordinate 10,970 of NW_025535999.1, read as the reverse complement.
TGTAAAATGGTCAACAATCACGAGGATGTACTCATATCCCCCTTTGCATCTGTCGAGATGGAGGAAATCTATACATACCAGTTCAAATGGCTGTGTTGTCACAATGTTTGTCAGAGGAGCTCTTGTTTCATGGCCTGGCTTTTTCTGCTTGACACAGCTACAAGTTTTAGTCACATAGTGCTCGATGTCAGATTGCATATAAGGCCAGAAGAAGCGGTCACGTACTAGTGATACAGTGCGGTCAGTACCTTGGTGTCCCATGTTGTTGTGCAACTCTTCCATCACTTTACCTTTGTACTGCTCTGGTAGAACTAACTGCTTGCGGGCTGTAGTGATTCTGTAAAGAATACCATCACTGTCGATTGTCAATTTGTCCCATTCTCTGAATAGGCATTTTGTCTTTGGACTGAATTCCTTTTGCTCTTTAACTGGCGGTTTGGAACCAGACAGCTTGAAATCGAGACACAGGACGGATGACCGGATCAGACTCTTGTGCCTCTCTTATCCCCCTCTTTTGGGATCGAGCTGATTGTTGCTGTAGTTGTCTCACCTTCAGCTGATACTGACATAGATGCAGCTGAAATTGACCAAGGCACAAAAGGCTCTTTCTGTACCTCTACTGCTTGTATAGTGGCGGCAATGGTGTCTGGTGGAAGCTCCTCAGAACATTCTCTCATCAGTGACTCTACATCCAGTGGCATCCTTGACAAAGCATCTGCATCACCGTTCTCTCTGCCTGGCCTGTACTTTATTGTAAAGTGGAAATCAGCCAATTCTGCAACCCACCTGGAAGTGGTTGCGTTCAGTTTTGCAGTAGACAGAATGTAGCTCAGCGGGTTGTTATCACTGTATACAGTGAAGGTCGGAGCATAGTACAAATAATCATGGAACTTATCAGTGATTGCCCATTTTAGAGCTAGAAATTCTAGCTTGCCGAGTGGTAGTGATAGTTCTTCTCAGCTGCTGTTAAGGTTCGAGCCATAAGCAATGACCCTAAGCTTCCCATCTTGCTCTTGATAAAGAACTGCTCCCAAGCCTTGGTGTGACGCATCAGTGTGTACACACAAATGGCTGAGTGAAGTCAGGGAAACCTAAGACTGGTGGGTGAAGCAGACACTCAATCAGCTGTTCAAGTGCCTGTTGATGCTGGTCAGTCCACAGGATTGGCTTGTTTGAGGGCACCACATGACTTACTTTCTTTGTTTTTGCTTTCCGTGGGTGGTCAGGTAATTTCTCTGAATCTGCTTTCAGGAGGTCATACAGACAGCTGGCCCTCCTAGAAAAGTCGTTGATGTACTGTCTGTAGTAAGTGAGTAAACCAAGCATTTTTCTGAGCTGGCCCACAGTCTGTGGTCTGATCTCTTTCAATGCTCTTACTGCTTCAAAATCGGCTGGGGTCAACTTTGCTGCCGTCTGCAGACACTATTCTGCCCAAATAACGGACCTGGGGTTTAAAGAGATCACACTTACTTGGCTTGAGTTTGATGCCATACTCTCTGAGACGCTGCAAAACCTTTTGCACATCATTCACATGGCTGTCGAAAGTTTTACTGAAAACTAGCGTGTCGTCCAGATAAGAATGCAGATGTTGTCCCGGAGCCCTTCCAAACATTCCTCCATACAACGCTGAAAAGCTGCAGGAGCGTTCATGAGGCCGAATGGCATACGTATCCACTCATAGAGTCCCCATGGGGTCACAAATGCTGTCAGTGATCTGCTTTCTTCCGAGATGAACCCTTGGTGATATGCTTTTCCCTGATCTAAAAGGGAGAACCAGGAATTACCACCTAAACTGTCCATGATGTCCTGGACCCGAGGGATGGGCTGGCGGTCGGGATGTGTCTTTCTGTTCAGGTCTCTGTAATCTATACACAACCGGAGGGTCCGTCCTTCTTCCTAACACACACGACAGGTGAAGAATATGAAGAGTTTGACTTCCTAACCCAACCCTGGGCTATGAGGTCATGAAGGTAACCCTTCATCTCCTGATACAGTGGCCTGGGCACTGACATGTATGTGCGCTTGACTGGTTCAGAGTCCTTTAGAGAAATAGTCATTTTCAATCGTTCAATGCAGCCAATGTCATTGTCTGATCTGGAGAAGGAGTGACACTCTTCTCTAAGCATTTTCCTAACAACCTCTCTCTGTTCTTCGGTTAGGTGACTTAAACCTACTGGTGGATCCCACTGTTCAGTAGCAGTACATGGAGTTTGAACACTAGTGTGATTCACTGTGGCTGGGGTGACAGCTTTTTTCAAAGACTTGGGCAGGTAACACAGTCATAATGGTTTGTACTGTACCGATTATGGTGCGTCCTAGCAGGGCAATGTCGTGGTCAGTGGGGTTAGAGACATCAAGCATGACAACTGGAAAAACACCTTTCTTAACTCTGACTAGTGTGTCAAAGAACCCAAGTTCATCTGGCCACTGCGGGTTCAGGTCTGGCTGGAAAAGCATTGTCATGTCATCTTTGAAAGGCTGGGAAGCTACCCGGCACTCAATCTGAATGCTACTGTGTTTTGGTACAGCAACCTTCTCTTTCTTGGTCTTCACCGCGTATTCATCTGTCTGTTCTGCGCTAACAGCCTGTATAAAAGCCCTCACCTTATTTCTTTTGAGGCTTGGGAAAGCTTTTTTCACTGTACTGTACCGTTTAGTCTTTTCGGTCATTGTCAGGATGTGCTCAATAACATTGAAACCTATGATGGGATGAGATAGGTGACAGCCTTTCATTACCAGCACTGGGATGATCAGTTCCTTCGTTTGGTCAGTTTCAGAGGCTAGCCGAAAAGTTGTTTCAATCCATCCCAGGTACGGCATTTCAGTCCCATTTGCTGCCGTCAATCTTAGATCATCAGGTGAGTCCAGAATTTCTGAAACATCCCTCAGCCTTGCGTTTGGGAGAAATTCCCGCTTTCCATCGTTCATCAATGACCGATACCTGAGAGCCTGTGTCCCATAGAGCTTGGAGGTGGTGGCGATTCAGGTGACACTCAACAAGGCACTGTCTACCGACTAGCGAGGTGACCTTATGGGGGTGGCAACCTTGAGCTAGGGATGGTAAAGAGTGGGCATTTTCTTCTGTACAGGAAAGCTTTTCACAGGTAGAGTCCATTTTCAGGTGAGTGCATTTTTCCTTATGTTTAGTCCAATGTTGGTTTTGACATCCTTTGGAACAGTACAGTGTCTCTTTACATGATGAACATTGTTTCAGGTTCTCAAATGAATCTTCTCTGGCACAATTTGCACATTTCTGGGACTTTTTGGTAGCTACGGTTAACACTTGTCCCTCAGCGGTAACCCTTCCCGTTTAAAGGGGCCTCTTTGGATGGTCTGACTCCCCGGATTTTACATCCAGCTTGAAAATGTTCCCCACTCCCACATCGGAAGCAGTGTGTGCAGCGTGCATCTGTTCTGGCCTGCTGGCAGACAAAACACCTCCTTGGAGCTTGAGCAGAGCGGTTGGTATACAGGTTAGGTGCATATTGATACTGCGCAGGGTCAGGTGCTTGGGGCTGACTGTAGTTGCTGTAATACTGCTGCTGGGAAACAGGTGGCTGGGGGTCCCTATCTGGCCTCCTAACTGGAAGTGGGGCATGGGCATAAGGCGATGACTGAAACATAGGCTGCTGTAATGTCTCCTTAATCTGAGCAATCTCTGCACTGAGACCTTTTAGGGAAGCTTCACACCTGTCTTAAGTTCAGCTAACTCTGTTAACAGTTCTGCGGGTATCTTAGCTTTGGCTTCCTTCACAGGACACTTTGCAGATGGCGTATCTTCTAACTGAACTACACTTACAGTTGTAGCAGGCTGTGGGGCATTAAAACGCTTTTTGTTTTCGTCTTTCTATCTCATTAGCACAAGCAATGTTAAGCTTCTCTAGCAAAACCTCATCTGATGTTTCGCTATCAAGCAGGAGAGGCTGCATGTCTATCCTGATACTGTCACTCTGGAGACCTGTAAGGACTGTGTGTAAACACATGCGCTGGACTAGAGCAGGGTCATACTTAAGCCCTGATTCTGACTCCTGGGACGCAAATAGTACTTTCTGCCTCAAATCTAAGACGCAGCATCAGGAAGCTTTGAGGGGGTCTCCTTGCTATGCTGTGCTTCTGAAGCTAGCTGTTTGTAAAGCTCTGTTGCACTCTTCTCTTGGAAGTGGGAACGCAGGATGCATCTAAGTGTGGGAAGAGTTAGCTGGGGTTTACCCTTCCAAGTAGCTGCGTAGCTGTGAGCCTGGAGAAATAGCCCTGATTACTCGTCTACTATTTCTACCTCAGGATAGCCTCTGTTAAGTCCATTCTCAATCTGATGGGCAAGGCTGGAAAAAGTCAGTTTATCTTTCTGGCCCGGTTCACCTATCTGACCAGAAATTTTTTAACTCTTTGCGCCAGTATGAGCCGGGCTGTGCACTGGGTGAGAGCTGCATGCTCCTCTGAAGATGGGCAGGGAGTTGGGGCTGGCGCAGAGAATCACTGGCTTGGTCTGCAGTACTCTGCTCAGTTCCCACCCCTTGTTGTGGGGTTACAGTTCTCAGTCCCTCTATTCTGTGATGTGTTCTGGCTGTTTCAATATCATGGTCAGTTTGCCCTGTCTTGCTATCTATGCCACTGATCATCTCTGTCATTTTGTCTTTAAGTAACAATAATTCCGACATGCCGCCATCTTCTAACTCTGCAACTTCCTCTCTTTCAAGGAACATCATAATGTGAGTCATCAGTGATATGCGGGATTTGTCTTGAACATCTCTTCTCTGTTCGCCTGATATGTCAAGGAAATCACATACGTCTAGTAACTTGTCTTTAGTCAGGGTGTGCAGATTCTCCTACTACCTCTTCCTGTAGTTCTTCCAAGGCGGTTGTCATGTTGACAGGACAGGAGGAACCTTTACTGTGCAGGAGTTGACTCTGAATTAGGTGGTCCTTACTGTCTCTGATGGTCTCTCAACGGCCTCAGTCGACACACTTAACCCCCAACTTCCAGCTCCCCTCGAACAGCAACACTTTCCTCACTGCAGCCTGCCTGGGTTGTTATGTAGGGGATTTAGCTGGCTCGAATTCAGCGACCAGGATGTGGAAGCCGGACATCTGAGCAGCAATCTCAGCGGAGCCTCCAAAATGTTACACCCCTGAAAAAGGGAAGAAATAATCACGAACGTGACGCAGTTATGTTTCCTCACTGACAAATTTAGTGTAATGAGAAAAGACCGCGATTCCCCCAGGAAGTTGGGTGGAGACCAGAGCAATCGATCTCAGGCTCATAGATTAAAGAGCATTAAGTAGATCACAGATGAACACTTTTACCCTTAAATTAGGCACCACAAACTAAAGTAGTCAATATAACATTTACACATTCCTCTTACAATATTAACCCTTTGACTCTTGACGGATTTTAAACACATTTATGCATTTTATCAATCTCTATGAACTAGTACTGGATGCATTATCTTTTTAACCTTGATATTTTAAGATCCTTACATACCATGCAACTTACTAATACTTTTTAGTGTATAACAGGCTATGAATATGTCCTTTAACCTGTCACACCTGCACGCTGAAGTGTTTTAGGGAGTGTTTGACAGTGATGAGGGGTAGTCGTTTGACCGCGGACCTGTTACGGACGCAGGCAATGAGGCAGTGATCGCTGAGATCCTGGTTGAAGACAGCAGAGGTGTATTTAGAGGGTAAATTAGTCAGGATGATATCTATGAGGGTGCCCATGTTAACGGTTTAGTGTTGTACCTGGTAGGTTCCTTGATAATCTGTGTGAGATTGAGGGCATCTCGTTTAGATTGTAGAACGGTGTGTTAAGCATATCCCAGTTTAGGTCACCAAGCAATACGAACTCTGAGGGATAGATGGGGGGCAATCAATTCACATATGGTGTTCAGGGCACAGCTGGGGGCTGAGGTGGGTCTGTAGCAAGTGGCAACAGTGAGAGACAAGGCATACTGACATGGGAGATAGGCATAAAGCAGTCACAGGTGTTATTCGAGAGAGCTAAGACAACAGCTGGTAATGGCGACGAAAGTTTGAGCTGAGGCTAAACAGATCAACAGGATGGGGTACCGTATAAAGGGAACAGTCCAGCAGGCATCAGCTGTGTAGCTGAGTGATCATAAGGTTCAGCAATAAGTAAGTCTGGGAGCAGTTCAGTGGCTGCTACGCTACGGGGCACGAACTGTTGATTGCGTGTGCTAGCGGGCCGGGGGCTAGCAGATGGATCTTCGTGGTCAGTCGCAACGGGAAGCCTGTTGAAACCACATCGGACAATTACGTCGGCAGACCAGTCGTGATGGATCAGCAGGGCTCCGTGTCAACACTAGGGTCCGGTCCGGTTGAAAGAGAGGTAGATAGCCGGGAGATGGGCCTGGCGCGAGGCTAGCTCAAGGCTAACTGGGGTTAGCTTCAGGACAGTGGTGATTAGTGTGATTAGCCAACAACGACAACAGCCATTCGGTTGCAGCTAGCTAATTGCGATGATCCGATGTTAAGGTCCAGTGATTCAGTGATTCCGGCAGAAAATCCGATATGCTCTGGCTCGATAGCGCAATGTGCAGACTGTGTAGACTGGCGATAATTGTCCAGGCTAGAGCTGGCTGGTAGGTAGTGCAGGCCACGACCACGGACAATGGTGCGGACCGGCTAACGGTGGCTAATAGCAAGTAGCTAGTTAGCTGGCTAGCTGGCTAGTTTCAGCCAGAGGTTCTGGATAAAAATGTATGAAGAAATAATAGAATCCGTTCCACATTGGGTGAGTATATCTAGAGTATATTTAGTTAAAGGATGGAAAGTGAGATTGATAAATATACAGTGAGGGAAAAAAGTATTTGATCCCCTGCTGATTTTGTACATTTGCCCACTGACAAAGAAATGATCAGTCTATAATTTTAATGGTAGGTTTATTTGAACAGTGAGAGACAGAATAACAACAACAGAAAAACGCATGTCAAAAATGTTATAAATTGATTTGCATTTTAATGAGGGAAATAAGTATTTGACTCCCTCTCAATCAGAAAGATTTCTGGCTCCCAGGTGTCTTTTATACAAGTAACGAGCTGAGATTAGGAGCACACTCTTAAAGGGAGTGCTCCTAATAATAATAATAATATGCCATTTAGCAGACGCTTTTATCCAAAGCGACTTACAGTCATGCGTGCATACATTTATTTGTGTATGGGTGGTCCCGGGGATCGAACCCACAACCTTGGCGTTACAAGCGCCGTGCTCTACCAGCTGAGCTACAGAGGACCACTAATCTTCAGCTTGTTACCTGTATAAAAGACACCTGTCCACAGAAGCAATCAATCAATCAGATTCCAAACTCTCCACCATGGCCAAGACCAAAGAGCTCTCCAAGGATGTCAGGGACAATATTGTAGACCTACACAAGGCTGGAATGGGCTACAAGACCATCGCCAAGCAGCTTGGTGAGAAGGTGACAACAGTTGGTGCGATTATTTGCAAATGGAAGAAACACAAAATAACTGTCAATCTCCCTCGGCCTGGGTCTCCATGCAAGATCTCACCTCGTGGAGTTGCAATGATCATGAGAACGGTGAGGAATCAGCCCAGAACTACACGGGAGGATCTTGTCAATGATCTCAAGGCAGCTGGGACCATAGTCACCAAGAAAACAATTGGAAACACACTACGCCCGGTGAAGGACTGAAATCCTGCAGCGCCCGCAAAGGTCCCCCCTGCTCAAGAATGCACATATACAGGCACATCTGAAGTTTGCCAATGAACATCTGAATGATTCAGAGGAGAACTGGGTGAAAGTGTTGTGGTCAGATGAGACCAAAATTGAGCTCTTTGGCATCAACTCAACTCGCCGTGTTTGGAGGAGGAGGAATGCTGCCTATGACCCCAAGAACACCATCCCCACCGTCAAACATGGAGGTGGAAACATTATGCTTTGGGGGGTTTCTGCTAAGAGGACAGGACAGACTTCACCACATAAAGAGACGATGGACGGGCCATGTACCGTCAAATCTTGGGTGAGAACCTCCTTCCCTCAGCCAGGGCATTGAAAATGGGTCGTGGATGGGTATTCCAGCATGACAATGACCCAAAACACACGGCCAAGGCAACAAAGGAGTGGCTCAAGAGGAAGCACATTGTCACGCCCTGGCTCTGGGGACACTTGTATGTTGAGCCAGGGTGTGAGTTTCATTTGTATTCTATGTGTTCTATTTCTATGTTGGTCAGTGTGGTTCCCAATCAGAGGCAACGAGTGTCAGCTGTGGCTGGTTGTCTCTGATTGGGAACCACATTTAAACAGGGATGTTTTTCCCACAGTAGTTGTGGGATCTTGTTCCTTTTGGTTTGTACCATAGGACTGCACGTATCGTTTGTTGTTTTGTTCGGGTATCACAAATAAAAGAGTATGTTTGCTTTCAACGCTGCGCCTTGGTCCTCCTCTGTTCCCGACGATCGTGACAGAAGATCCCACCAAAACTGGACCAAGCAGCGTGTCCAGGAGCCATCGCCAGGGGGAATCTCTAGCGGATCGCCTTTGCAACCTCGACTGGGCCAAGCCAAGTGAAGAGCAGAGGTTGGACTTTGGAGCAGTGGAGTAAGAGTCTCGACTGGGCCAAGCCAAGTGAAGAGCAGAGAGGTTGGACTTTGGAGCAGTGGGGTGAGAGTCTGGCGAAAAGTATGGAGACCTGGTCCACGGGTAGGAGAAAGCCCAGAATTTTTTTAGGGGGCTAACACCTCGTGAGACGACGGGGCAGCAGGAGACCGCGATAGAGCGGCCCAGCGGGTTGGCAGAGGAGGCCGCCTGGTTACGGGGGGCCACTGGTCAAGAGGGGAAGGAAGGTGTAGAGGCACGGCGAGAGGTACTGGGGTGTGTTACCAGTCCGGCCCGTTCCAGATCCTGCGTAGGGCCAGTGGTGTGTGTCCCCAGTACGGTCCGGTCTGTTTCCTGCTCCCCGCACCAAGCCAAAGGTGCCGCGTCGCCAGCCCAACCCGTCTGTTCCTGCTCCCCGCACCAAGCCAATGGTGCGCGTCGCCAGCCCGGCCCGTCCTGTTCCTGCTCCCCGCACCAAGCCAATGGTGCGTCGCCAGCCCGGCCCGTCTGTTCCTGCTCCCCACACCAAGCCAATGGTGCGCGTCGCAAGCCCGGCCCGTCCTGTTCCTGCTCCCCGCACCAAGCCTATGGTGCGCGTCGTCAGCCCGGCCCGGCCCGTTCCTGCTCCCCGCACCAGGCCAATGGTGCGCGCCGCCAGCCCGGTCCGGCCCGCTCCTGCTTCCGCACCAAGCCTATGGGTGCGCGTCGCCAGCCCAGTCCGGCCTGTTCCTGCTTCCCGCACCAGGCCAATGGTGCGCGTCGCCAGCCCGGTCCGGCCGCCAACGGAGTGCCCACCCGGTCCCTCTGTAGTATTTAGTTGGCACGGTCGGAGTCCGCGCCTTTAGGGGGGGTACTGTCACGCCCCTGGCTCTGGGGACACTTGTATGTTGAGCCAGGGTGTGAGGTTTCATTTGTATTCTATGTGTTCTATTTCTATGTTGGCCAGTGTGGTTCTCAATCAGAGGCAACGAGTGTCAGCTGTGGCTGGTTGTCTCTGATTGGGAACCACATTTAAACAGGCTGTTTTCCCACAGTAGTTGTGGGATCTTGTTCCCTTTTGGTTTGTACCGTAGGACTGCACGTATCGTTTGTTGTTTTGTTCGGGTATCACAAATAAAATAGTATGTTTGCTTTCAACGCTGCGCCTTGGTCCTCTCTATTCCCGACGATCGTGACACAATTAAGGTCCTGGAGTGGCCTAGCCAGTCTCCAGACCTTAATCCCATAGAAAATCTGTGGAGGGGGAGCTGAAGGTTCGAGTTGCCAAACGTCAGCCTCGAAACCTTAATGACTTGGATCTGCAAGAGAGAGTGGGACAAAATCCCTCCTGAGATGTGTGCAAACCTGGTGGCCAACTACAAGAAACGTCTGACCTCTGTGATTGCCAACAAGGGTTTTGCCACCAAGTACTAAGTAATATCAAATACTTATTTCCCTCATTAAAATGCAATCAATTTATAACATTTTTGACATGTGTTTTTCTGGATTTTGTTGTTGTTATTCTGTCTTTCACTGTTCAAATAAACCTACCATTAAAATTATAGACTGATCATTTCTTTGTCAGTGGGCAAACGTACAAAATCAGCAGGGATCAATACTTTTTTCCCTCACTGTATACGAAAAAACAAACGAAAAAACAGGCTATTTACATGAGGACACTACAGAAAACACGACCGCACTGCTATGCCATCTTTGATCACACGCTATTCTCAGCATGCCCTGTTATTGCTTATACAATCGCAAGATAACTGCCTAAAATAGATATTATGGTTAAAACAAAGCTGCGTTATTTTTAATGTGTTAGGATACACTTATATTGTTTATTTCGAATATAAACTTTGAATCTTACTGTTTGAAAATATAATGTAAGTGCAAAGTCAACTGACATTTGTATGAAATTATGTTTCACTGGTTGGTAAAAAAAAAAAATAGCCTAGATTTTGTTGAGACTTTAGAAGTCTCAAAGAGGAATGTTGGGGAATGCACTTATTTGCCTGAATTGTTTAATATTAATAGTTAACAATTAATATGCTTAACAATAGTAGAGACATTTCTTTAGTGCAAATTCTGTTCTTCTGAGAAAGGATGGTCCCCTCTAGCTCCCTTTAGCTGGTCTGGCTATGTCATGGACATGGGATGGAGATAAAACTTCAGGAACAGATAGACCTGTATTGTTTTTCGTTGCGTCAGAGGGGGGTCGTACTTGTATAAAAAGCAGAGATTGTTTTGAGACACTTTGTAGTGTGATGAGCCATCCAAATCCTGTGTGACTCTGTATTAACTTCTACCTGCAATTGCATAACTAAATATATTTTATATATACTCAGAAGTCGTTGTCTGTGTCATTTTCTAAAGCTTAAGGTTTGTTTAAGAATAAGAGAATATCAGCACTGTG